>NC_057806.1:168235313-168535313 GCF_018294505.1 Triticum aestivum
AACAACACCACGATCATCCATAGAGAAACATCCACCAACTCCCTTCTTAATGTTTCTCTTGATCCGGGTAATCCCCGTATCATGCTTCTGGGCTTCTATGATAAGATCCACAAGGGTAGGTTTCGCCACCAAGGTAGAAAGAAATCCGCGAGGAGCTATGTGAAGATTAAGCTTACAGAATTCCTCATGGAGAAGTGGTTGGCCTTGCTGCAACATGAGATTGTTGCAATAGGATTTACGGCTTAGAGCATCAGCCATGACATTGGCTTTGCCTGGGGTGTAGGTAATTCCTAGATCATAATCTGTAATCAACTCCAACCAACGTCTTTGCCTAAGGTTCAAATCTGGTTGGGTGAAGATATACTTGAGACTCTGGTGGTCGGTGTAAATCTCGCAACGTTTACCAAGGAGGTAATGTCGCCAGGTCTTGAGTGCATAGACTACGGTTGCAAGCTCTAGATCATGTGTAGGATAATTCTCCTCATGTGGATGCAACTGTCGGGATGCATAGGCAATCACACGACGATCCTGCATAAGAATGCAACCTAGTCCCTGTCGTGAGGCGTCGCAGTAGATAATAAAGTCTTTAGTGAAATCCGGTGGCACAAGTATGGGAGCAGAAGTCAGGCGTCTTTTCAGTTCCTGAAAACTGTACTCACACTGTGGGGACCACTCGAACTTTTTATCTTTCTTGAGAAGTTCCGTGAGGGGTTTGGCTACTTTGGAGAAGTTTTCAACAAAGCGGCGACAATAGCTGGCTAGACCAAGGAAACTCCTAACTTGTTTAACGGTCTCAGGTGGGGTCCAATCGAGAACGGCTTGAACTCTCTCGGGATTGACAGCAATGCCCTTACCAGAGATTACGTGGCCTAAGTAGGTCACTTCTGGCAACCAAAATTCACACTTGGAGAACTTGGCATAAAGGCGGTGCTCTCTGAGTTTTTCTAAAACAAGTCTAAGATGTTCGGCATGCTCTTCCTCGTTCTTCGAGTAAATAAGAATATCATCGAGGTAAACCACGATGAACTTATCCAAGTACTCCATGAAGATCGAGTTCATCAAGCGGGAGAATGTGGCTGGGGCGTTGGTTAGGCCAAAGGACATGACGGTGTACTCATACTGACCATAACGAGTGACAAAAGCTGTCTTGGGAATGTCCCCATTTCTGATCTTAATTTGGTGGTATCCTAACCTTAAATCCATCTTGGAGAAGACTGAGGATCCAGCGAGCTGATCATACAGGTCGTTGATCCTGGGGAGCGGATACTTGTTCTTTATCGTGACCAAATTAACGGGACGATAATCTACAACCATCCGGTCCGTACCATCCTTCTTTTTGACGAAGAGGACGGGGCAAGCCCAAGGAGAAGAACTAGGACGGATGAAACCCTTTTGCAAGGACTCGTCAAGTTGTTTCTTAAGCTCGGCTAGTTCTAAGGGTGCCATCTTGTAAGGTCTCCGGGAGATTGGAGCTGTTCCGGGGATAAGATCTATGACAAACTCTACATCTCTGTCAGGTGGAACACCTGGCAGTTCCTCTGGAAAGACATCTGGAAAGTCACGGACTACCGGTATATCTTCAAGGTCTGGAAGAGGGCTGGCATTAAGAGAATAGAGCTGACGCTTTGCAACTCTAGTGGGGACAGTGACTATCTTGCCAGATGGGTGTGTAAGCTGAACAGATCTTGTGTAACAATCAATCTTGGCATGATGAGCTGTCATCCAATCCATTCCCAAGATGATGTTAATATCTGAGGACTTGAGGGCTACAAGTGATGCAAGGAATACAAGTCTATCAACAAGGATTTCGTTACCATGGCTGATTCTGGTGGTCTGCCATCTAGACCCTGGAGTTTGGATTTCAAGCGGAGTTGGCATATCGCAAAATGACATGTCGTGCAAACGAGCATAGCCTTCAGAAATGAAGGAGTGAGATGCCCCAGTATCGAATAGAACTGATGATGGGTGACAATTGACAAGGAGTGTACCAAGAACGACATCTGGATCATCATGAGCGTCTTTAGCTGAGACGTGATGCACACGTCCACGTTCAGTGGGGGCTGACTTGACACTGATCATCTTGCGTGATGGCTTAATACAGCCAACAGTCTTCTCGGGCTGGGGTGGAGCATAACTAGTCTGAGAGCAATCACGTGCATAGTGTCCTGGCTTCCCGCATGTGAAGCAAGTCCCTGAGGTTGGACGGGGACCCGCACGGACAAGCGGTCTACCAGTAGGCAAGGGTGGAACACACGACTGAGCTGGGGAAGGCACCACATAGGATGGCCTCGGTGCATATCCGGAAGGAAGAGCGGAGTTTGGAACCCAGATCCGGCGTTTCTGGGAACTAGAGCCAGAGGGAGATCCCAAATCACGGGTGTGCTTACGAGACTCCTCGTAAGTGAGTTGAGCTGTCTCTGCATTGATGGCCTTGTTCACAAGGGCTTGGAATGTATCACAATGATGCAGGTGGAGATCACGACGCAACTTGGGGTTGAGACCCTTCCGGAACCTAGCTTGCTTCTTGGCGTCCGTGGACACTTCTTCGGTGGCATAGCGGGCAAGGTTCTCGAACTCTCTGCTATAAGCATCAACAGCCATCTTACTCTGGGTGAAACTGCAGAACTCTTCTCTCTTGCGATCAATGAGGGCCTGGGGAATGTGATGCTCGCGAAAAGCCTCAGTGAAATCCCTCCAAGTAGGAATCTGGCTAGCTGGAAGCATAGCCTCATAGTTCTGCCACCAAAGACTAGCATGACCTTCCAGGTGGTATGCAGCATAAGTGACCTTGTCATCTTCAGCTACGCTCGCGGAACGCAGCTTATGAGTGATGCTACGGAGCCAGTCATCTGCATCGAGTGGCTCGATGGAATGATGAAAGGTAGGTGGGTGCAAGCGAATGAAATCATGAATGGTAGCAGACCCTTTGAACTGATGTGCGATGTTCTCCTCGATGCGTGCCAACAAACGGTTAGACTCACGCTTGTTCCTCTCCATTTCTAACATGAACTCTGTCAACGAAGGTGGTTCGGGAGGATCCTCATCCCTACCATATCCATGGTTCTGGCTACGAGCAACAGAACTTGATGACATCCTGAGAAACAAAACCAGGGACGGAGTCAACATTAACTATAGGCTATAGAATGTAGGACAAGGAATTAGTATCTCTCGAACTCCTAGGAAAAATTCCGGCAGCATAACGGCAGTAAAATGCTCAGAATGAGACATCCTACTAAAAATGGGGTGGTAACATACTCATCAGCATTACTCAAGGTTCTGAGATCATACTAAGCAGACTACACCGGAAATACTCAAAACTGGGATATGACTCTGATCAACCAATCCTATGGGACTACGGAGTAGTAACACGTGATCCTGATAGATGGAAGAGAAAGCCTAGTTCCTTAATCCCGTCGGAAAGATAGGATGACTCAGATCAGAAGGCCATGAGGTAAAGGAGTAAAAAGAGCCTTACGTTCCTTCCCACAATCAATTCCCTTACATAACTAAAGAATTTCTAGACTCAACTTCGACCAGTATGGCTTGGTAAACCTACAGGCAGTCAGGCTCTGATACCAGCGCTGTCAGGACCCCGACTCAATGCCACATCGATCTAGCATGTAACACCTCATATCACTTTGCGGCCTCACGCACGGTATCCCCATGGGTGTCGCCTTACCTTTGCCCGGGACCGTTTGCGCCTTTTGGCACACGTATATGATGGTGTCGCTAGCATCCATATGATAAAGAGCCCGGGCTGACATGGCTAGTCGTAAACCCAAAGTGGCACTAACTTACAGGGACAGGCATCCATGACCCAGCATCGAACGTGTCGGTCATCAGCGAGTGAATCCAGGCTGTAGCACTGGGCTAACAGGACTCCGGCGAACCGGGCTGTAGCGGGCTAGCAGGACTCCGGTATTCATCGCGTGACATTTCCCCGAAGGGACAGACACAGGATCGAAGAAGGACACATGCCGGCCTGCCTAAGTGTTCCGGAGCAGTAGCAAGCTACCAGGGCTCAGTGGAAGCACTAGGAGACATTTCCCGGTAAGAGAGGCTACTAAGAATAAACAACTAGATAGTCAGATCCCACACATAGCAATACACATTACACGTATGCATAACATGCAAGTATGTGCTGTACAACATGGCATCACAGCATAACTCAACAATCATATAGATAAAGGCTCAGAAGAGCCATCATAGCATTTATTGCAAACAGGGGTCACAAAACCCATCATACAGAGCATACAGGCAACAAGCGGAAGCATTACATGTCTGGGTACAGACATCTACAAATGAAAAAGGCCGAAGAGCCTGACTATCTACAACATCCGATCAAGATCGTAGCTGAGGTACTAGCTACTAGTCGAAGTCCACGAGAACACTAGTAAGACCGAAGTCTCCGCTGCAAAAACATAATTAAAGCAACATGAGTACAAAGGTACTCAGCAAGACTTACATCAGATCCTATCATACATGCATTTGTATCAAGAGGGTAATGTGGGGTTTAGTTGCAGCAAGCCAGCTTTGACTCTGTGGCTATCCTGTTCTACGACTACCAGAAAGTCTGGAGGTGAAACAACGTACACGAGTCCACTAAGCACCACACAATACACTACTATGGATTCATCCCCGTCTCCCTACGAGAAGGCCATCCATAGCACTCACACATGTCTTGAGCATTTTAGAGTATCCACTTCAAGTTGTCTATGTACCATGTAAGCATCCAAGAAGTCCATAACCGCGGACCCGGCTATTCGAATAGATCATGTTAACCCTGCAGGGGTGTACTTCTTCACACACGCTCTCGCCACTTACCGCCATGTACACGTCATGTATCTCGGCAACCTTCAAGCGGAAGCCTGGCGAGGGTGTCGGCCACGACCTGACTAACCACACAAGACTCTAGTCCAGGTTTATCGCCTATTCGGGTTCCATCCGCAAGGAGATCCGGCCGAGGTGTCGCTTACGGCCCCAAACGATGTGTACAGGGTTCCCGAGCCCACCATCCGTGTGCCACTCGGTACACCAGGCCACGTGTGCCTAGTCTGTCCCAAGCCCACCCTGCCGGGTGCCACTTGGTAGAAAAATAGCACTACCTACAAACACCAGAAACTAGTTGCGACTCCTGGACAGAGACCAAGTTGGTTAATAAGTCGAGAGGGGTCGAGTTACCGGAACCCAATGTGTGGTAGTATCGAGTCATTGGACAACATACATAGAACTCAGTGCTTAAGGACGGTTCCAGTGAGACAACCCACCATGTACTCCTACATGGCCTCTCACCGCTACCTTTACCAAATCGTGTTCACACACTTCACTCTCAGCATCAGAACATATCGTAACACTCCAATTCATTCCCAATGAACCAGACCTGACACAACTCTAAGCAATAGCAGGCATAGCATGGTAGGAACACAACAATGGCTTCAATCAACTCCTACACATGCTAGTGGGTTTCAACTATTTACTATTGCAATGACAGGTCATGCAGAGGAATGGGTTCAACTACCGCAGCACAAAGTAGCAGATGAACCGTTGTTGTCCTAATGCAATAACTGAGAGCAGGAGCGGGAGAGTAGGGTTTTATCGAAATGAACAAGGGGGTTTGCTTGCCTGGTAAATCAACAAGGGAGGCACTGCTTCACAGACAGGTACTCTGGAACGTCTCCAGAGCAGGACCTATCGAGAAGGAACGGTGCCGACAATCAATACACAATCATATGCAACAATATGATGCATGAACATGGCATGTAGATGTGATGTTGTTTGAGCTAATGCAACTAGTAAACATTTGGTTTGAAGTCCATTTGAACCAAAGGTTCAAATGCATTACTAAATTAAGTCTCTTATATATGCCATAATGTGTTTCTCATATTCAGCATGTATAAGTTGGTTTGTCATGCATGAAACTTGTACAGATGGAAAGATTGCATTTTTCTGATAATTTTTCATATATAAATTATTTTAATCTGAGCTACGGTTGAATTGATATGAATTTTTGAAGTTTAAAACAATTTCTGGAATTTTCTGATTAAATTTAAATCCAGAATTCATATATTACGTCAGCATTGAGTAAGCATGACGTCAGCAGTCAACTGGGCTGGTCCGGGTCAAACCTGACGTGTGGGGCCCACACGTCAGTGACAGGGGGTTAAACAGGGGTTAATTTAATCCTAATTAGAAGTTAGTGGCGCTGGGGCCCACTGTCAGTGTCAGGGGGTTAATTAAGCGGTGATTAGCACTAAGCTAATCACCTGACGGGTCGGGCCCACATGGCAGGGCTCAGGCGACGGGGCTCGCCGCCGGCGACCTCTGGATGCGGCGGAGTCCGCGCCACAGGCCACGGGGACGGCGTCTGAGAGCACCGGGGCGTAGCCCGGGCTCTCGCGCATCTGGTAGGGCAGGTGGGAGGAGCGGGGAAGGCCGGAGCTCGCCGGAGCAAAGCTCGCGGCGGCGGCCGGAGCTCGGCTTCGAGCGGGAACGGGCTGCGGGGCACGGGGAGGCCACCTGAGGGGCTCGGCGGCACCCTCGTGGCACTGGGAGCGCGATGGAAGGCTTTGTTTGGGCGGAGGCGGGCCGAGACGGCGACGGCGACATGGACGGCGGCGAGAGGCTTCGGCCGTGGTGGGGAACGGCGCTACAGCGCGGAAACGAGGGGGAGAAGAGAGGGGAACGGCGGCGGAGCTCACCGCGGACCTCCAGGGCTGCTCGTTGTGGCCGGGGACGCGTTGGAGACGGTGAATCGGAGTCGGCGGTCGACGGCGTCCGAGGAGGAAGACGATGGCGACGGCGGCTACACAGGGCGTCCGGAGGTTCGTGGCTCGATGAGGAGGTGGAGGGGGTTGTGGCGGAGCTCGGAAGCGTGTCGGGGAGGCGAGGGGAGGCCGGTGGCGATGGCTATGGCGAACGGCGGCGACCGACGCGTTCGGACACGGGAGAGAGAGAGCGAGGGAGAGGAGAGGAAGAATCGGGGGAGAGTGAGAGGGTACGGGGGGGCTGCATGGCGTCGTCCGGCGTCCCAGGGCGACGAGGAGGCTCCAGGCAAGCAGGGAGGGAGGTGGCGTGGCGCGGTGGCGCGCGCGCGCGCCGGGCACGCGCCGTCCCCCTGTCGGGGAGGAAGACGACAAAGGAGGGGGGGGGGCAGGTGGGCTGGGCCGCCTGCTGGCTGGGCCGGCCTGCTGCGGCTGGGCTGCACAGGGGGGAGCCCCAGGTAAGCCCCTCCTTCTTTTTATTTTTGTTTTCTAATTTTTCTGACATTGTTTGATTTAATAAAATACTAAATCAATTTATTACCTTATGCCAATTTTTGCAGGAGCTAGATATATTATTCCAGAGCTCCTTTATAAATGGCATAATTTTTGGACCATATTTCATATATATAGAAATATATTTCCAATGCAAATATTTATCGAATTAATCCAAATGGCCAAAATAAATATCCATGAGCTCCTAAAAATATTGTTTTGATTTTTATCTCTGTCCAATATTTTCAGAGAGCATCATGAGCATTTTCTTGGACCCTTTTTGGAGAAATTTTTATTTGGGTCATTTTCAAAAATGATTTTGAGGGTTCCACCAATCCTCATTTCAAATTTAAATGAAATTTAAATATGATGCACAAATGGCTAGCTAGTCTAAGTCATACCAGACTAGGGATGTGACAACCCTGTTGATATTGCTCTTGGGTATCCAAGTTTAAAGGAAGATGGCACCGTGCTTAATGATAAAGATTTCACCGCCTGTGTGAAAGATATACGTCTGGTGGCTACTCTTATTGGGAACGACACTGACCTCTCCAAGTGTCAGCCGGGTTATGATAAGGAGAATCGGAGAATCCCCACGCCGCATTATGACGACGTCAGCTTGATCCCTCCAACCCGTCAGCACACCTTTGCTCCTGAAGTCGACCCAACCGGTTTAATAGATGATGAAGCTGAGTTTGAGGCCTTGAATGGCATTGACTGGGCCTCATCATCCTTCCAGGACAAAGCAGCCGGCGGAGAGGCGGAGAAGGATAACCCGGAGGCTTCAAATCAACCCCAAGAGTAGATTATCAGGCGCCACCTGCTTATGTAGTTGTAGACAAAACAATGACGCATCATTCAGACTCGGAGAGTCTTGTAATAGAGTAAAAAATACCTTGAGTTTTGCTATGCCTTTGCGTATGCTTATGGCCTTTAGTACTTGCATAAGCCGCCGTCACTATATACTTTATATGAATCTGTTATGCCCTTTGCAGAAATACCTTGCATTGCTCTGTAGTGCTTACAGCTGTTTTTCCGGTTTATATAAACCAACCCCTGAGGGTAAACTTAACTCCTGAAAATTGGCACATACAAGTTCACCTGGTTCTTAACAACCTGATGTAACTAATATTAATTCTGGAAGATTGTAATGTATTCCATTGTACCTTCAAGAGGGTCACAAGATATCTAATGTTGGCACTTGTAAAATATGATGAACAAAATTCAAGGGTTTCTGATTCGAATACGATCAGTGACCCATTCCAAAGGGGTTGAGCTAAGATTCAGATACGATCTGTTAGCCCCCAGTGGCTGTGGCGATGCTGATCAAGTGGGTATCGACAGTTATGTTCTCTTTGGTTCGAATACGACCTATGTTTGAACAGGAAGCCCCCAAGTGACCATAAGAGTTGTTTAATGACGCTGATTCGAATACGATCCACGTCAGACCCAAAAGGAGTTAAGCTATGATTCAGATATGATCAAGAAGCCCCCAAGTGGGGTTGGCAGTATGCCGATCAAGTGGGTATCGACAGCTATGTTCTCTTTGGTTCGAATACGACCTATGTTTGAACAGGAAGCCCCCAAGTGATCACGGCTAGATTCAGATATGATCATAAGCAGGACCAAAGGAAAGCCGGATTCAGATATGATCCGCTTCTCCTTGGTCATCTCCACCACCTGACAAGGAAAACACATAGACCTTTTTGGGAGTGGAAAAAAGGACAGAGGTCCTGCTTTATTGCTTTATATAATATACATAGTATAAGTATATACACATTAGAGCCGACGGCTCAAGTATAATAAGGCCGAAGATGAGCGATATTCCACGGCCGACGGGTCTCCTCCTCCGACTTACATGAGTCTTAGTGTTCCCGAACGTCGATAAGGTAGTATGATCCATTGTTCATATTCTTGCTGACCACAAAGGGTCCTTCCCAAGGAGGGGATAGCTTGTGCATGTTAGATTGATCCTGGATGAGTCGGAGCACTAAGTCGCCTTCCTGAAAGGTTCTGGACTTAACCCGGCGGCTGTGGTAGTGGCGCAGGTCTTGCTGGTAAATCGCCGAGCGGGCTATTGCCAAGTCTCGCTCTTCATCCAACAGGTCAAGTGCATCTTGTCGAGCTTTTTCATTGTCTTCCTCAACATAAGCCGCCACACGGGGTGAATCGTGACGGATGTCACTTGGCAGGACCGCCTCTGCTCCATACACCATAAAGAAAGGCGTGTAACCTGTAGATCTGTTAGGTGTAGTATTGATGCTCCAGAGTACAGAAGGTAACTCCTCCACCCAACAACCCGGCGTCCGCTGTAAAGGGACCAAGAGCCGGGGCTTTATACCCTTCAAGATTTCTTGATTGGCTCGTTCTGCTTGACCATTTGATTGGGGGTGAGCTACAGCTGAAACGTCAAGCCGGATATGCTCTCGTTGATAGAACTCTTCCATAGCTCCTTTGGAAAGGTTAGTACCATTATCAGTTATGATGCTGTGTGGAAAACCAAAGCAAAAAATCACCTTTTTCATAAACTGGACTGCTGTGGCTGCATCACACTTACTGACTGGCTCAGCCTCCACCCACTTTGTGAACTTGTCAACCGCCACCAAGAGGTGAGTCTTTTTATCCTTAGATCTTTTGAAAGGCCCGACCATATCAAGCCCCCAGACTGCAAATGGCCAGGTAATTGGAATCATCCTCAATTCTTGAGCCGGCACATGGGCTCGTCGTGAGAATTTCTGACATCCGTCACATTTACTGACTAGGTCTTCCGCATCAGCATGAGCCGTCAGCCAATAAAACCCATGACGGAAAGCTTTGGCCACAAGAGATTTTGAGCCGGCGTGATGACCACAATCACCTTCATGAATCTCACGAAGGATCTCCTTACCCTCTGCAGGTGACACGCAACGTTGAATCGCTCCAGTGATGTTGTAATGATGTAACTCGCCATTGACAATTGTCATGGACTTGGACCGCCGGACGATTTGTCTTGCCAAGGTCTCGTCTTCAGGTAACTCTCCCCGGGTCATGTAAGCCAAATAAGGCACTGTCCAATCCGGGGTAACGTGGAGAGCCGCCACCAGCTGTGCCTCCGGGTCTGGTATTGCCAGATCTTCTTCTGTAGGTAACTTAACAGAAGGATTATGCAAAACATCAAGAAAGGTGTTAGGCGGCACCGGCTTACTCTGAGATCCCAGCCGGCTTAAGGCATCCGCCGCCTCATTCTTCCTTCGATCAATGTGTTCCACCATGTAACCCTTGAAATATCCAGCCACAGCATCGACTTCACGACGGTAAGCCGCCATGAGGGGATCTTTAGAGTCCCACTTGCCTGACACCTGTTGAGCCATAAGGTCTGAGTCTCCTAAGCATCTTACCCAGCTCAAGTTCATCTCTTTGGCCATCCGGAGACCATGGAGCAGGGCCTCATACTCAGCTGCATTGTTAGTGCAAGGAAACATAAGCCGGAGCACGTAATAAAATTTGTCACCTCGAGGTGAAGTTAATACAACTCCAGCCCCCGAGCCTTCCAACTGTCTGGACCCATCAAAGTGAATAATCCAATAAGTGTTATCGGGCTTCTCCTCAGGTGCTTGTAGCTCTGTCCAGTCATTGATGAAATCCACCAAAGCTTGAGACTTAATGGCAGTGCGTGGTACGTACTTTAGACCATGAGGCCCGAGCTCGATGGCCCATTTGGCGACTCGTCCTGTAGCCTCTCTGTTCTGAATAATGTCTCCCAAGGGGGCAGAACTTACCACAGTGATAGGGTGACCTTGGAAGTATTGCTTCAGCTTCTGGCTTGCCATGAACACCCCGTAAACAAGTTTCTACCAATGAGGATATCTTTGTTTTGACTCGATGAGTACCTCACTGACATAATAAACCGGCCGTTGAACCGGATGTTCCTTACCAGCCTCCTTGCGCTCTACCACAATTGCCACACTGACGGCTCGTGAATTAGCAGCCACATATAATAGCAAAGGCTCTTTGTCAACGGCAGCCGCAAGAACTAGCGGCTCAGATAACTGCCTCTTCAAATCCTCAAAAGCAGCATTAGCAGCATCACTCCAGACAAAGGTGTCTGCCTTTTTCATCAATTGGTACAGCGGTAGGGCCTTCTCACCTAACCGGCTTATGAACCGACTTAAAGCGGCAACACGACCCGCCAATCGTTGAACATCATTAATACATGCCGGTTTAGCCAAAGAAGTGATTGCCTTAATCTTCTTCGGATTAGCCTCGATGCCCCTGTTTGAGACCAAGAATCCCAAAAGCTTGCCTGCAGGCACACCAAATACACACTTCTCCGGGTTAAGCATCATTTTGTAAACCCGGAGATTGTCAAAGGTTTCTCTGAGATCAGATATCAAGGTTTCCGCCTCTCTAGATTTTACTACTATGTCATCCACATAAGCATGAACATTGTGCCCAATCTGATTGTGAAGACAATTCTGTACGCACCGTTGATAAGTTGCCTGGGCACTCTTGAGCCCAAACGGCATAGACACATAGCAGAAGGCTCCAAACGGGGTGATGAAAGTCGTCTTCTCCTGGTTCTTAACTGCCATCTTGATCTGATGATAGCCAGAATAAGCATCCAAAAAGCTCAAACGTGCACAACCTGCCGTAGCATCAATGATTTGATCAATACGGGGGAGAGCAAAAGGATCAGCCGGACAAGCCTTATTTAGGTCCGTGTAATCCACACACATCCGCCAGGTGCCATTTTTCTTGAGTACGAGCACCGGGTTAGCCAACCACTCCGAGTGAAAAACTTCAACAATAAACCCAGCCGCCAAGAGCCGGGCGACCTCTTCTCCTATAGCTTTTCGTCGCTCTTCATTGAATCGCCGCAGAAACTGCCTGACTGGCTTATACTTCAGATCAATATTAAGAATGTGCTCAGCGAGTTCTCTCGGTACACCCGGCATGTCAGAAGGTTTCCATGCAAAGATGTCCCGGTTCTCACGAATGAACTCGATGAGCGCGCTTTCCTATTTAGGATCCAAGTTGGCACTGATGCTGAATTGCTTAGATGAATCGCCCGGAGTGAAATCAACAAGCTTAGTCTCTGCAGCCGATTTAAACTTCATGGCCGGGTCATGCTCCGTAGTTGGCTTCTTGAGAGAAGTCATATCTGCCGGGTCAACGTTATCTTGATAAATTTTGAGCTCCTCTGCTGCACAGACAGACTCGGCGTAAGCGCATCGCCTTCTTCACACTCCAGGGCCACCTTTCGTCTTCCATGCACAGTGATGGTACCCTTGTAACCCGACATCTTGAGCTATAGATAAACATAACACGGCCATGCCATGAATTTGGCATAGGCCGGCCGCCCGAACAAAGCGTGATATGGACTCTTGATTTTGACCACCTCAAAAGTTAACTTTTCCGCCCTAGAATCATGCTCGTCTCTGAAGGCCACCTCTAGCTCAATCTTCCCCACAGGATACGCCGACTTACCGGGCACCACTCCATGGAAGACGGTGTTGGAAGTCTTTAAATTCTTGTTAGTTAAGCCCATGCGCCAAAAGGTCTCGTAATAGAGGATGTTGATGCTGCTACCTCCATCCATGAGCACCTTAGTAAATTTATAACCACCAACTTGCGGTGCCACCACTAGGGCCAGTTGACCCGGATTATCAACCCGGGGAGGGTGATCCTCCCTGCTCCAGACAATAGGCTATTCCGACCACCTCAAGTAACGAGGGACTGCCGGTTCAACAGAATTCACAGCCCTCTTATGAACTTTCTGATCACGTTTACACAAACTTGTGGTGAACACGTGATACTGCCCACTGTTTAACTGTTTTGGATGGCTCTGATAACCCGACTGCTGCTGCTGCTGCTGCTGACCTCCTTGACCAGACTGCTGTTGATTATAACCACCCTGGTTTCCCTGAAAACCGGATCCTGAACCACCGCCCGGGCCATGAAAGCCGCCGGCTCCTGAGCCGCCGCCCGGGCCTTGATTGCCATCAAACGTATTAGAGTTCTTGAAAGCTTTCATGATTGCGCAATCCTTCCATAAATGAGTCGCTGGTCGCTCCCGGGTATCGTGTTTCAGGTAGGGTTCATTGAGTAGTTGCTCGAGAGACGGACCTGACCCACCAAACTGGGGTGGTTTTCCTTTGCGCTTCTGATTGTTACCCTGTGCATTGGCCACAAATTCCGGGTTACCATCCGCCTTACGCTTATTGCCTCCTTGACTCGCCGGGTTATGCTGCTGACCCTTTCCATTATCGTTCTTCTTTCCCTTCCCTGTCTTTTCCTCATCAGACGCGGGATCCTTGGTACTACCAGAATCGGCATACTTGACTAAAGCCGCCATCAGCGTCCCCATATCGTTGCAATCATGCTTAAGGCGCCCCAGCTTCTGTCTCAAAGGCTCAAAGCGGCAATTCTTCTCCAGCATGAGAACTGCTGAGCCGGCATCCATCTTGTCAGACGAATGTATTATATCCTTGACCCGGCGCACCCAATGAGTCGTAGATTCACTTTCTTCCTGCTTACAATTTGTCAGATCCACAATTGACATAGACTGCTTGCAAGTATCTTTGAAGTTCTGGATGAAACGGGCCTTTAGCTCCGCCCATGAACTAATGGAGTTGGGTGGCAAACCCTTTAATCAAGAACGGACCATTCTGTCCAGCATCATGGTGAAATATTTAGCCATCGCTTCATCACTAACCTCCAGCAGCTCCATAGCCATCTCGTAACTTTCAATCCACGCCCCAGGCTGTAAATCGGCCGTATAATTCGGCACCTTCCGAGGTCCCTTGAAATCATTGGGCAGACGTACATTACGTAGAGCCGATACCAGACAAGGAACTCCTCCGGTTCTAGTAGCAACTCCCGCTTCAACGGCAGTCGTCGGGTAAGCCGGTGAATTCTGTAGGGCCGCTAGCTGAGCCGCCCGCTCGTCCTCCTAACGTATCCGATCCCGAACCGGGTTATGCCCGCCGGGCTGGTTCCGGCGCTGAGCGTTACTTGACAAGGCCTCTGACTCCATGTGTCTACTGTAACTCGGGCTCCGATTTTGACGAGGCGGAGCTAACCAGGGCGGAGGAGTCGAGTGAATCCTATCCCGACTGTAGGAGTAGGTTTCTTGCTGAGCCAGGGCTGTTTGGACAAGTTCTCTGATCTTCCGGGTTTCCACCGCTGTCGGATCATCCCCATCTACTGGGAGAGCCGCCAAATGTGCTGATGCTGCGATTAAGTTCTCCATGGGGTTGGAGAAGTGACCCTGTGGTATTGGTATATAATTGGGCGGTGCCATATTGCCGTGAGGAGGTGCCATCCCCTGAGGCTGGACTGGACCTCCCGCTCCGGATGTAATAAGCTGATTCGCACCTGGCGGGTTACTTGGACCGGCCCTGGGTGTAGCAAAGAGATTCCGAGGATCATAATTCTGAGGTAAACGGGACTGAGTTTTCTGATGTCTCCTCCTCATTACCTCATTAGATGCGTTTAAGCTCAACATGAGCTACAAGGCCTCTGCCTGAAGTTGCTGCGCTCGTACGTCCAAAGCCGCCCGCTCTGCTGCTAATCTAGCGTCCTCGGCTGCTAAGGTTTCCTTGACCCGGGCGATCTCGTCGCGAACCTGTGCCACCTCTGCCTCATGCTCAGATTGGTTCGCAGGGATGACTGTAACAGTTAACAAAGTCGTAAACTTATCCATGAGATCCATCAGCATCTGAGCCGGTGAGCGCACGGGCCTCCTGGCCCGGCTGCTCCTAACCCGGACGTTATCGCAGCTGAGGCCGTAGAGTTTTGGCCGGGTTGAGTACCAGCCATGAAGACTCTTGCCCAGTTTGGCGACTCTGAGAGGTCCGGAATAGTGCTGCCATCGGAACAACCCCCAAGCACACCATCTTGAACTTGATACAGCGAATCTGTTGAGCCGGCGGATGAATCACCGTTAGAGAGGACGGCTGGCTCACCATCACCTTCAGATCCTTCAGGAAGTTCACCTCCATGGATGCAACCCACAAAGGCACGCTTCACGACGGGTTGAGCTCGGGCGGGTTTCGCACGATGAGCCGTCTCGACGAGGTCGGTGCAGCTGTCCGGCTCAGGGCCTGGCTCACCAATCCGACCGATGAAGACGTGAATTCCGCCAAAGGGGACCCGGTAGCCATACTCAATTGAGCCGGCGTCGGGGCCCCAGCCTACGTCGTCGATGTAGATCTTGCCGCGACGACTCTTGGTCATCCGGCCAACTGCGTATCCCTTGAGCCCTTCGAAGCTGCCCTTCAAGAACTCAAATCCACCGTGCGCTGGCCCCACGGTGGGTGCCAACTGTCGTGGAATTGTCACGACAGATGTCCTCTTGCAAGGACTTGATCGTGGAGCTATCGCAACTAGGAAGCTTAAAGGGGTTAATCGGGACAAAGGACACGCGAGGTTTATACTAGTTCAGCCCCTTACGGTGAAGGAAGGCCTACGTCTAGTTGGGTTGGAATTGCTTGAGGTTTCGATGACCGGGGAGCGAGATATGCTATGCCCGGTTCTCGATCTCTTGTTTCTTCTGTCCCTAAGCCGCCAGCAGGTCATCCCCTTATATACACGGATTGACGCCCTACGGCTTACAGAGTCCCGGCCGGCTCATAAACAGTGTCCGGCTCGGTGACTAGTTATTTCTATCTTACAATACAAGTCGCGCCCTCATGGCGGTTTATCACCATGGGCCATAAAGCGTCTGTGGGCCACTAGACCCTTTACTGAACCGCCATCTTCACTCTTGGTCTTGGGCTTCAGATGGGCTTCTCTTTACGTAACTCGCCCCCCCTGGGCGGTTTAGGTAAATAGTTATATCTCCAACAGTAGCTAGCTTCATCCATAATGCCGCAGAGGGGGCATGTCCCGCGCGACGTGAGATGCCTATACTGCATGCACGCCGTAGTAGCCAACGCACCAGTCGCCGCTCGCCAAGCCGTATGTTCCATGCGTAAAGGAACACAAGAGTTCCAGATAAGTTGGCTACCTAATGGGTAGATCAAATAGAACATGATTTTTTCATAATTTTACATTCATCGACAACACATTTGACAGAAAAAACATTCATCTCAACTCAATAAAATATAGATGAGTACATGACAATTATCTTAATTCAAATAGACAATTCATAACAACTTTAACATAGGTTCATGAGTTCACGACATACTTTACGGGTAAGGTCCATATGTTAGTATAAACGGGCAGGCTATACCCATTACTTAACGGGTAGGGTACGGGTACTATCCATGGGTATAAAATTGTGTCCATACCCTACCCATGCGGATACGGTATCCGCGGATGCCCGTACCCATGGGTAAAGTTGCCAGGTAATATCTATCTAATTATCCATAAATATTACCATGACAAAAAAATTGTCCACGTCTGCCAGTACTGCCTTTTGCAGATAAATCAACCATGCCCCTGTCGCATCGTTGGTTTGCCGCTCCGGCCTCATCGCGCAATATCATCGCATGACCTCACTGCGCACGCCTCACAACATGATCTCATCGCGCGGGCCTCGCCGCTCCGGCCTCGTCACCCGACGGACTCAGGCAACACCGCACGAGCTTCAACACGTGAACAACAATCCACGAAACCTCACCGCAACTGGCTCGAGGGCTACGCCTCACCTCTTACGGACACATGCAATATTTATTTATTTATTTTTCTCATCCATGTCAAAAATTCATGAGAATTAATTTCTGCCAGTATACTCTATGTATGTAGATTACAATCAGGACATGGCAGTCTATGAGAGGTGAGGGTACCTACCACCGGATGGTAGGATTTACTACCAGTATTTACAAGATGTTTGAACTGCCAAAACGTGTTATATTTAGAAACAGAGGATGCGATTTTTATATATACATAAATGAGATCATTATAATCACATATAATTTTTAATAATAATTATTAGATACCTCAAAGTGAGTTGCGTCAAAATTCTATTTGAATATGTATTTATATTTTTTGAGGGGATACTGAACTATTTTTACTAATGATACCCCGCACGTTGTTGCGGGAATATTTTGTAACATATCTCAATGTGATTCATTGTATGAAACATATATAAAAGGATAAAATTGAAACTACATATACTTTATTATGTTTGATCACTATATAGTTGTAAAATGTTTATTAAATATAAATAGAATAATAGAATAGAAATTCACATGTTGAGATAGGTCTTTTTTTATGCAGGTTTCATGATGAAGTGGCATACTTGCATGTTGCGAGACATATGATAGTGAGTGTGGGGTTTTTCTCGTGTATGTTGTGTGATGATGTGGCATGCTTGCATGTTGAGAGAAATAGTTAGTGGGGCTACCTATTTAGATATACTCAAAAATAGTTAGTAGAAGATAACGCAAAAATAACTACGCTGCCTGACTGGGCCTGGCCTATTTAGGGGCGTGCCCACACACACACGCACATTGGACACTAACGGGCCCAACGAACGACAGATACTCGATACCCCCAGCCCGCTAGGGTTTTGCTGGCAGGTATAAAATACCCCTTCTTCTCCTCTCCCATTCCTCCCTCCTATCAACTCGACCACAGAGCGGCGGCGGCGGCGGCGGCAGCGGAAGAAAGAGGAGAGAGCTCCAGCCATGGTGCACGTCAACTTCTACCGCAACTGTAAGACCGCGCCACGATCCTCCTGTCTCCCCTACCCTCTTGTGCTCTCTGCTCAATTGTATTCAGTCATTTGTGTCTTCGTGCTCGCCGTGATCTGATGGGGTGTTGCTCGCATAGGCTTAGTTGCAGCAAGTTGCTATCGGTTAGCCTTCTGCTTCCTGCTACAGCAGCTGCTTGCCGCAACGCAGAGCTCAGAGATCTCTTAGCTGTGGCGTCTTACTTCGGGCATAGCTGGTGAGAGGTCAGAGATTCGTTCCCGTGATGTCTTGCGTGCCGAGTTGCTGTGAGGCGAGGGGGAAGGTTGATTAGCGAGTGCATGATTTGCGTCGGCGTGATGCCGTTGTGGGATGAGAGGTTTGTTTGCATAAGATTTTGGCCTATCTTTTGTTCGGAATACCTGGATTTGAGTCGTGCCTGGCACGAGGACTGCGCCCTAGATCTAATTAAAGGTGTCTTACTTGAGCACTAGACATTTGTTTACTCTCAGCTCTGTCAGCACGCTCAGTTGGTAGTCTCGTCAGATTTAAACAAGTTCCTTGTTTCAGGGATATTGATATGCAGCCCATAGCCATCAGGTTTACTGATAAATTTAGAATCAGGCCAGCCGAAGTGAAGTCTAATTACCTATATATCTGTTTCACGGTGGAAACTATTCACCTCCTACTGTTACTGGTTCTTCATGTGGGAGCTTTGAATTTGGTATATATACTATGCCACTAGAATAGTCACAGAAATGATGTTGGTGCTTCATAATGGAGCCACCTGATTTTGTTGTATGCCATAGCCTAGATGTTGCATATTCTTTTTTGTGTGAACATGTAATTCATACTACATACAAGAGTTATATGCATGTATTCAACATCTTTGTTCAACATATAAACAGGTATTAGCAAGATATACAACCTACCAATACCATTATGTTGCCACAAATACAATATTGACGTGGCAATCAGACCATAAACATGTGCAATGATACAAGATAGGCAGTGCGGTGAATGTAAGTACAGTAGATTTCATAAAGAACATGCCACAATAAATAGAGTACATCCTGAAACATGATAAAATTCATACTACATACAAGAGTTATATGCATGTATTTGTTCATATGCTTTTATTTCCTATGTGCTTTTAATTAAATCAGATCAATTCTTCTGATTTCATTCCGACCAGAAACTTGTGAATGTGTTATTATAATTGCCTGCTTTTAATGCACTTGGACATAGTGGCATATGTGGTTCCACTTTGTACCTGGCACTTGCTCTATGCTACAATTTGCCCATGTTATGTTTTTACTGCAACTCATGCCTTGTTTTCATAAATTTATTTTCTTACTATGTATTTGCAAGTTAAATGTTTTCTCTTGCAGATGGTAAGACATTCAAGAAACCAAGGCGTCCTTATGAGAAGGAGCGTCTTGATGCAGAACTAAAGCTGGTCGGTGAATATGGACTGAGGTGCAAGCGTGAGCTCTGGAGGGTTCAGTATGCACTGAGCAGGATTCGTAATGCTGCAAGACACTTGCTCACACTGGATGAGAAAAATCCCCGCCGTATCTTTGAGGGCGCGGCCCTTCTCCGTCGCATGAACCGCTATGGTCTCCTTGCTGAGGGCCAGGATAAGCTTGATTACGTCCTTGCCCTGACTGCTGAGAACTTCCTTGCAAGGCGCCTTCAGACTCTTGTCTTCAAGGCTGGCATGGCAAAATCCATCCACCATGCCCGTGTCTTGATCAGGCAACGCCACATCAGGTATGCTTCTGGTATATTTTTCTTGCAATGCATGTTTTGGCATATGGTTCCATAAATTTGCATGTTGATCTAGAAATCTAAATGGTTTGCACTAGTTGTTTAATACAGGCTACCTGATACTGGTCTGTTACTGGTTATTACATGCATCTATGAATTACATGTTGGCCTGATACTGGTTACATGCATGTCTGAATTTTATCATCTTTCAGGATGTACTCTATTTATTGTGGCATGTTCTTTATGAAATCTACTGTACTTACATTCACCGCACTGCCTATCTTGTATCATTGCACATGTTTATGGTCTGATTGCCACGTCAATATTGTATTTGTGGCAACATAATGGTATTGGTAGGTTGTATATCTTGCTAAGATGTTGAACCTGTTTTCTGTAACTGAGATTATGTCAATATTGTTAGTCTTTGCTTCTTGTGTTATACTGGTTGTGGTCTGGTATATATGTGGCATTTGCTTTGAGTTTTCATTGTGAAGTGATATTTTCCATGAATATTCCTGCTTGTTCACTTTGTGAATGAAGTGTTAAAATAATTTTCTTGAAACCATATTGCAGGGTTGGCAGGCAGATCGTCAATGTCCCCTCGTTCATGGTGAGGGTTGAATCTGAGAAGCACATCGACTTCTCACTGACAAGTCCATTCGGTGGAGGCCCTGCAGGCAGGGTGAAGAGAAAGAACCAGAAGAAGGCAAGTGGTGGCGGTGACGCCGGTGGTGACGAGGAAGAGGAATGAGGAACTAGTAGCTATCACCTTATATTTATCAAATGTTGGTGTTATGAGTACTTTAGCTGAGAGGCCTGAGACTTTCATGGGTTATCCTCTTGTCATTTTGTCACTTTATCACTGTTGTTAGCATGTATGCACTGCTTTATGTTTGGAGCTATTTGGTCGTGATGAAAGTTATCTAAAAATGTTCTTGACTATGACCTGGAATCCTCCTTCAATTGCTTCTGTTGGGGTGGTTGTCTGATAGTTCATAGGAATCAACCTTTCTTTTCGAGTAAATGAATTACTTTGATGATCCATTTGCTGGTTCATAGGAATCAACCTTTCTTTTCGAGTAAATGAATTACTTTGATGATCTATTTGCTGGTTTGTTTCCACGAGTTGTCCACTCCAGCGGGGATCAATATTCTCTCCTAATTAGCTATACAAGTTCATACCAAAACATATAAACGCAATCACATGCCCTAGATCCATACATGTCAAGTTACCATACTTGAAAGCCATACACCCATATCGTGATTCGTAGGATTGCAAAAACTACATCCATACATGTTACTCCCTTCGTTTTTTTTAGTCTGCATATAAGATTTGGTCAAAGTCAAGCTTTGTAGAATTTGACTAACTTTATATTAAAAAATATAAACATTCACAATATGAAATCAATATTATCAGATGCATCATGAAACGTATGTTCATACTATATAGTTTTAGTATTGTAGATGTTCATATTTTTTTATATAAATTTGGTCAAACTTTGTGCAGTTTGACTTTGATCAAATCTTATATACGAAGTAAAAAAAAGGAGGGAGTAAGTTGCCACAGCCATACAACCACATCAAATTTATTTTAGGGCTTCTTTTATTTGTAGGATTGCAAAAACGAACCGTAGGATTGTTATGACATTGCCCATTGAATTCCTATAGGTTTTGAGTTTGTTTGATTGTGTCACAAAAAAACAACAACAAAGGATTTCTTCAAAGATGTTGGAGTGGATGTTAGAAATTCCTACGAAGTGTAGTAGAAATCAATCCATAGGAAATTCCTATAGAATTCAATCCTATGAATCAAATGACCAATGCAGAAAAAATTCCTATGAATTCTAACTCTTTAAAAATCCTACGAAAATGCTTTGAATCAAAGAGGCCCTTAGAAGTTCTTCACATATCTACTCACGCAATGGGTTCAGAAAGTTTCATGACGGCTCTTGCGATCTTGGGATTGTCGACAAGATGAGCATAGTATCTTCATCAAATTCTTTCAAATTGGAGACTACATCCCAAAGGTCATCAAGTATATCAAATTCTTCCAAATTGGAGACTACATCCCAAAGGTCATCAGGTATATCATCATCATCTCCACCAAGCATCACAAGAGCTTCGGCAATTTGGAACACATCTTTAAGAGTGCTAACTAGTGGATCATCAAGAACTTTCACTACCTTAGCCTTCTTTTTCGATGGTCCTTCGGGGTGAGAAGACTCACCAACATTTGGTGACGTGTTCACCTCACCATTCTTCTTATCACCGACGTCAATAGAAAGGAGATCATTTCTAGACTTTGGATTCATCATCGTAGCCGCGTTTGTCCCCCAAATGGTCGCCATGGCATGATAGTGCTCAATTGGGCTATTCAAGAAGGGTGCATCAAATTTGTGGGCCTTCAAAAAATGTGCAAGTCATTAGCATAATGTAGGCAAAATATGGCATGATAATGTTCATATCATTAAGCTTACCATACAATGACCAGCATAATTTTCTTCGTTGAGCCTAGTTGTGCAAGTATCTTCATCCATAGAGCTCCACTTAAATTCTTCAAATCGTCCACCCTACCCCAAATCCTCCTCCACCTCTTGAGATGGTTTCTAACTTGATCAGAGATGACAACTAGCTTGAATTGCTCGTTGAAAATTGCAGCACATTGTTTATGATGCGTCTCCTTGAATCCTAGCAACAATGTCAGCCAAAAACCTAACATACTGTTAGTCATGTAAGTGGTCCATACAATGACCCCACTTTTCCCGGAGTTCCCACTTGCAATGGTAACTTCAACACTGTCAACTTCTGCCTAGCCATCAAAAGATTGCAAAGGAATGGCTTAAAGCATCTCAAATACACGGTTTCAACATATAAATGGTATGATTTGTCCAATCATCAAAAGGTTGCAATAAAATGGATGAAAGCATGACAAATACATGGTCCAATATAGTAAATGATAAAAATCTATCCAGCCATCTAAAGGTTGCAAAAAAAGGATGAAAGCATCACAAAACATGGTTCATAATAAATGGTACAATCTGTCCAGCCATGAAATAAATGCAAAGGTAGCTGCATAAACACTACAAATGCGTAGAGTGTGTCACACTCATAAATTTCCACACATGAGTTGCCTATCTTCCCACATTTGGGCGGTAATTTGTAGCCTATGGTCTACCGTGGCCCTACTGTCACTTGCTTATTGCCTTGATGTTCGAATTGGTTAGGTGGTCCATGTCACTTCTGGTATAATAAAATGAGGAATCCCTTGTGATAGTGCATAATTATGAAGAACACAACAAGCTATAACAATGTTGACTTGGACTGGGAAAGTAAAGAATGGTTTGGCATCATCTAAAAGTTTGAAACGCCTATTGAGAGATCCAAAAGCCCTATATACCATCGCCCGTAGAGATGAGTACCTAAGGTTGAATAACTTCTTATCATTTTGAACCAGATTGTTGACCGACTCATTCAAATGGTACCTCACACCCTCACACCATGAGAAGGTGGTAAGAACCTGGGCTTGGCTCCGTAGCTGGCATCAACTAGGTAGAATTTTCGTAAAAAAATCAAAACAAATATTGGTGACAATGTGTGACTCCCTTGATTTAATCGTACACTAATCATACACGCAAATGTGTACGATCAAGATCAGGGACTCACGAGAAGATATCACAACACAACTCTAAACACAAATAAAGTCATACAAGTATCATATTACAAGCCAGGGGCCTCGAGGGCTCGAATACAAGTGCTCGAATATAAATGAGTCGGCGGAAGCAATAATATCTGAGTACATACACAAGTTAAACAAGGTGCCATAAGATGGCTAGCACAAACTGGGATATAGATCAAAGAGGCGCATGCCTCCTGCCTGGGATCCTCCTAACTACTCCTGGTCGTCGGTGGCCTGAACGTAGTAGTAGGCACCTCCGGTGTAGTAGGGTTCATCGTCGACGGTGGCGTCTGGCTCCTGGACTCTAACATCTGATCGCAGCAACCGGGTATTGAAGGGGAAAAGGGGGAAGCAAAGCAACCATGAGTACTCATCCAAAGTACTCGCAAGCAAGGATCTACACTACATATGCATTGGTATCAATGAAATGGGTAGTATCTGTGGACTGAACTGCAGAATGCCGGAATAAGAGGGGGAGAAGCTAGTCCTATCGAAGACTACGCTTCTGGTAGCCTCCATCTTGAAGCATATAGAAGAGAGTTGCAAGTATAGTAACAAGTGACATTGCATAGCATAATCCTACCCGATGATCGTCCCCTCGTCGCCCTGTGGGAAAGCGATCATCGGGTTGTATCTGGCACATGAAAGGGTGTGTTTTATTAAGTATCTAGTTCTAGTTGTCATGAGGTCGGAATACAACGCTGGGTCGTCCTGTTACCATGGACACGTCTATTCGAATAGATCAATCTTCCCCGCAGGAGTGCACCACATTACCGAACACGCTCGATCACTCTGGCCGGACACACTTTCCTTGGTCATGCCTGACCTCAGAAGATCCAACATGTCGTAGCCCTACCTAGACCTAAGAGAGAGGTCACACCGGTCTAAATCCTAAGCGCGCAGGGGTCTTGGGCCCATCGCCCTTTGCACTCCTGCACGTTGTGAACGCGGCCGGTGAGCATACCTAGCCCCCTTATACTAGAGCAGGCGTTCCAGTCCAACCCGGCGTGCGCCGCTCAGTTGCTGACGCCTAGGAGGCTTCGGCTGATACTACGACGTCGAGTGCCCATAACTGTTCCCACATGGTGGTTAGTGCGTATAGGTCAATACCAACTTAGATCAAACACCCAATCTCGTTAAGCGTGTTATTTGAAGTAACCGCGGACGCCGACCAGGGACCAAGCCCACCTGTCTCCTAGGTGGTCTCAACCTTCCCTGTCGCTCCGTCACAAAGTATAGTCGGGGCCTTTGAGAACCCAGGCCCACCATTACCTGGATGGAACCACCTGCCCCTTCAGCCCCTCACATCCGAACAGTAACATAAGTAATTTAGTAGTATATAGTATATACCCGTGATCACCTCCCGAAGTGATCACGACACAATAGTATAGCATGGCAGATGGACAAGAATGTAGGGACACTGATGTAATACTAGCAACCTATACTAAGCATTTAGGATTACATGTAAAGTATCAACAGTAGTAACAAGGACAGGCTATGCAGCAATATAGGATCAAACCGATGAAACAGTAACGGTACTCTAATGCAAGCAGTAGAGGGAAAGAGTAGGCGATATCGGGATGATCAAGGGGGGGGGTTTGCTTGCCTGGAAGCTCTACTGAGAAGAAGGGGTCGTCAACATCGTAGTTTTACTGGGTAGCAGTGGTTTCGGTCTTGGTGTCTAACGAGAGAAGAGGGGGAAGAAACAATAAATATAATGCAAATATATGCATGACGATGCATGTCATGACAATGGGCGGTGGCAGGTGTGCCCTAACGAGGTAGTAGGTGCTACTCGCTAAGGGGGAAAACATCCGGGAAAGTATTCCCGGTGTTTGACGTTTTCGGACAGTCGAACCGGAGGGGTACGGTTGCATGTTCGCTATGCTAGGGACGTGTGGCGGACGGACATACATCATACTCAGATTCGTCTCATCGTTCTGAGAAACTTTCATATACAAAGTATTTTCATCCGAGTTACGGAATATTTTATATTAATTTACTAAGATTTAATCATTTGCTAAATTCTGGAAAATACCTAAATTCGAATTTAAACAGTGTATTACTTTTTATACTCACAGACAGCTAGCCTATTAGAATGACAGGTGGGGTCCAGTGGGGCTGAGTCAGCCAGTGTTGACTAGGCATAATGGGCAGTGGAGCCCAATGGTCATTGACACAATAACCTAGAAGCTGATTTTAACTTTATATTTAAGTGAGGGGGGTCCACTGTCATAGGGTCACTTGTTAATAACTGAACTAAACTAACAAATATTAAGAATTAGTAATAGGGGATTAGCCTCACTAATTTAGGAGGCCCCACAGGCAGTGGCACTAGCCATGCCTCTCCTGGCCAGCCACACACACGCAGAGGAGGCCGCTGGCGGCCATAGCCTAGGGTGGCGCGGCGGGCGGTGAGCAGCGGTGGCTGTGGGCAGTGGCAGCGGTGCGCAGGGGGCAACAACGGCCGGAAGCGGCGAGGCATGTGCAGCTGCAGGTGCTGTCGCGGTTTGAGCGCACGCGCATGCAGCAACATAGTAGGCGGGAAAGGCCGCAGGCGATCGCAGGGGCTACTACTTCTTGAGCTTGCGTTAGTTTTTCCCTTGAAGAGGAAAGGGTAATGTAGCAAAGTAGAGATAAGTATTTCCCTCAGTTTGAGAACCAAGGTATCAATTCAGCAGGAGATAACACACAAGTCACCGAATACCTGCACAAACAATCAAACAACTTGCACCCAACGCGATAAAGGGGTTGTCAATCCCTTCATGGTTACTTGCAAAAGTGAGATCTGATAGAGATAGATAAACGATAAAGTAAATATTTTTGGTATTTTTTGTTTATAGATCGGGAAGTAAAAGATTGCAAAATAGTAGATCGAAAACTTATATGATGGAAAATAGACCCGGCGGCCATAGGTTTCAGTAGAGGCTTCTCTCATGATAGCAAATAATACGGTGGGTGAACAAATTACTACCGAGCAATTGATAGAAAAGCACAAAGTATGACAATATCTAAGGCAATGATCATGAATATAGGCATCACGTCCGTGTCAAGTAGACCGAAATGATTCTGCATCTACTACTATTACTCCACACATCAACCGCTATCCAACATGCATCTAGAGTATTAAGTTCATAAAGAATGGAGTAACGCATTAAGCAAGATGACATGATGTAGATGAATTAACTCAAGCAATATGATGAAAACCCCATCTTTTTATCCTCGATGGCAACAATACAATACGTGCCTTGCTGCCCCCTACTGTCACTAGGAAAGGACACCGCAAGACTGAACCCAAAGCTAAGCACTTCTCCCATTGCAAGAAAAACCAATCTAGTTGGCCAAACCAAACTGATAGTTCGAAGAGAATTACAAAGATATCGAATCATGCATATAAGAATTCAGAGAAGATTCAAATAATATTCATAGATAAGCTGATCATAAATCCATAATTCATCGGATCTCAGCAAACACACCACAAAAAAGTATTACATCGAATAGATCTCCAAGAACATTGAGGAGAACATGGTATTGAGAATCAAAGAGAGAGAAGAAGCCATCTAGCTACTAGCTATGGACCCGTAGGTCTGTGGTAAACTACTCACGCTTCATCGGAAGGGCAATGGAGTTGATGTAGAAGCCTGATGACCCACAAGTATATGTGATCAATTGTAGCTCTTTTCGATAAGTAAGAGTGCCGAACCCAACGAGGACCAGAAGGAAATGACAAGTGATTTTCAGCAAGGTAATGTTTGGAAGTGCTGAAATTGTAAGTAACAGAGTAGTTTGATAGCAAGATAATTTGTAATGAGCAAGTAACGATGATAGTAGCAAAAGTGCAGCAAGGTATCCCAATCCTTTTGAGGCAAAGGACAGGACAATATGATAAGCAAAGCGCTCTTGAGGGTACACGAGAATTTCATCTAGTCACTTTCACCATGTTGGTTCGATTTGTGTTCGCTACTTTGATAATTTGATATGTGGGTGGACCGGTGCTTAGGTGTTGTTCTTACTTGAACAAAACTCCTACTTATGATTAACCCTCCTGCAAGCATCCGCAACTACGAGAAAAATATTAAGAATAAATTCTAACCATAGCATTAAACTTTTGGATCCAATCGGTCCCTTATGGAATAGCGCATAAACTGGGGTTTAAGCTTCTGTCATTCTCGCAACCCATCATCTAATTGCTACTCCACAATGCATTCCCTTAGGCCCAAATATGGCGAAGTGTCATGTAGTCGATGTTCACATGAAACCACTAAGGGAATCACAACATACATACTATCAAAATATCAAACACATATCAAGTTCACATGATTACTTGCAACATGATTTCTCCCGTGACCTCAAGAACAAAAGTAACTGATAACCCACAAGTATAGGGGATCGCAACAGTTTTCAATAAGTAAGAGTGTCAAACCCAACGAGGAGCTAAAGGCAGAACAAATATTCCCTCAAGTTCTATCGACCACCGATACAACTCCACGCACGCTTGACATTCACTTTACCTAGAACAAGTATGAAACTAGAAGTACTTTGTAGGTGTTGTTGGATAGGTTTGCAAGATAATAAAGAGCATGTAAATAAAAAGTAGGGGCTGTTTAGATAAGGACACAACTAAGTTAGGTTTAGTAAAGAGCTTGTTGTTACGAGAAAGTTATTTGTTCCTACTCAATCGATAACTACACCGGTAATCATTATTGCAATTTCATATGAGGGAGAGGCATAAGCTAACATACTTTCTCTACTTGGATCATATGCACTTATGATTGGAACTCTAGCAAGCATCCGCAACTACTAAAGATCATTAAGGTAAAACCCAACCATAGCATCAAAGTATCAAGTCCTCTTTATCCCATACGCAATAACCCCCTTATTCGGGTTTGTGTTTCAGTCACTCACGCAACCCACTATAAGCGAATCATAAACGTATTGCAACACCCTACAGCGGGAATCCCTCACGCTTGCGCGACACGGAGAGCACCATAGGACAACAACAATAATAAAACATGCAACTCAAACCAATCACGATCATCAAATAACCCATAGGACAAAACGGATCTACTCAAACATCATAGGATAGCCATAGATCATTGGGAAATAATATATAGCATTGAGCACCATGTTTAAGTAGAGATTACAGCGGGTAAGAGATAGGTTACACCGCTGCATAAAGGGGGGAAGAGTTGGTGATGATGGCGGTGAAGTTGTTGGTGAAGATTGCGGTGATGATGATGGCCCCCGGTGGCACTCCGGTGCCACCGGAAGCGAGGGGGAGAGAGCCCCCCTCATTCGTCTTCTTGCTTGACCTCCTCCCTAGATGGGAGAAGGGTTTCCCCTCTGGTCCATGGCCTCCATGGTGTGGGAGGGGCGAGAGCCCCTCCGAGATTGGATCTGTCTCTCTTTGTTTCTGCGTTCTCCTTTGCTGCCCTTTCACCGTTTCTTTTATATCCGGAGATCCGTAACTCCGATTGGGTTGAAACCTTCGCCCAGATATTTTTCCAAAAAATAGCTTTCTTGCGGCCAAAGTAGAGCATCAACCGCCTTACGAGGGGCCCACGAGGGTGGGGGGCGCGCCTGCCTATAGTGGTCGTGGGCCCCACCCTCGTGGCCACCTCGAGCACCGTCTCGCGTTGATTTTCTTCCCAAAAATAAAAAATATTCGAAAATAATTCTCCGTCCGTTTTTATCCCGTTTGGATTCCGTTTGATATGGATATTCTGCGAAACCAAAAACATGCAACAGACAGGAACTGGCACTGGCACTGGATCAATATGTTAGTCCCAAAAATAGTATAAAAAGTTACCAAAAAGTATATGGAAGTTGTAGAATATTGGCAGGGAACAATCAAAAATTATAGATACGACGGAGACGTATCAACATCCCCAAGCTTAATTCCTGCTCGTCCTCGAGTAGGTAAATGATAAAAAGATAATTTTTGATGTGGAATGCTACCTAGCCTAATCTTGATCACATATCTAATCATGGCATGAATATTAAGACACGAGTGATTCAAAGCAATAGTCTATCATTTGACATAAAAACAATAATACTTCAAGCCTACTAATAAAGCAATCATGTCTTTTCGAAATAACATGGCCAAAGAAAGCTATCCCTACAAAATCATATAGTCTGGCTATGCTCCATCTTCACCACACAAAATATTCACATCATGCACAACCCCGATGACAAGCCAAGCAATTGTTTCATACTTTTGACGTTCTCAAACCTTTTCAACTTTCACGCAATACATGAGCGTGAGCCATGGACATAGCACTATAGGTGGAATAGAAAGGTGGTTGTGGAGAAGACAAAAAGGAAAAGATAGTCTCACATCAACTAGGCGTATCAACGGGCTATGGAGATGCCCATCAATAGATATCAATGTGAGTGAGTAGGGATTGCCATGCAACGGATGCACTAAGAGCTATAAGTGTATTAAAGCTCAAACTGAAACTAAGTGGGTGTGCATCCAACTTGCTTGCTCATGAAGACCCCGGGCGTTTGAGGAAGCCCATCATCGGAATATACAAGCCAAGTTCTATAATGAAAATCCCCACTAGTATATGAAAATGATAACTCAAGAGACTCTCTATATGAAGAAAGTGGTGCTACTTTGAAGCACAAGTGTGGTAAAAGGATAGTAACATTTCCCCTTCTCTCTTTTTCTCTCAATTTTTTTGGGCCTTCTCTTTCTTTGGCCTTTCTCTTTTTTTGTTCGTCCGGAGTCTCATCCCGACTTGCGTGGGAATCATAGTCTCCATCATCCTTTCCTCACTTGGGAAATGCTCTAATAATGATGATCATCACACATTTATTTACTTACAACTCAATATTACAACTCGATACTAGAACAAAGATATGACTCTATATGAATGCCTCCGGCGGTGTACCAGGATGTGCAATGATCTAGCATAGCAATGACATCAAAAAACGTACAAGCCATGAAAACATCATGCTAGCTATCTTACGATCATGCAAAGCAATATGACAATGAATGCTCAAGTCATGTATATGACGATGATGGGAGTTGCATGGCAATATATCTCGGAATGGCTATGGAAATGCCATGATAGGTAGGTATGGTGGCTGTTTTCAGGAAGGTATATGGTGGGTTTATGGTACCGGCAGAAGTTGCGCGGTACTAGAGAGGCTAGCAATGGTGGAAGGGTGAGAGTGCATATAAACCATGGACTCAACATTAGTCATAAAGAACTCACATACTTATTGCAAAAATCTATTAGTCATCGAAACAAAATACTACGCACATTCTCCTAGGGGGATAGATTGGTAGGAAAAGACCATCGCTCGTCCCCGACCGCCACTCATAAGGAAGACAATCAATAAATAAATCATGCTCCAAATTCATTACATAACGGTTCACCATATGTGCATGCTACGGGAATCACAAACCTCAACACAAGTATTTCTATAATCCACAACTACCCACTAGCATGACTCTAATATCGCCATCTTTATATCGCAAAACTATTGCAAGGAATCAAACACATCATATTCAGTGATCTACAAGTTTTATGTAGGATTTTATGACTAACCATGTGAATGACCAATTCCTGTCATCTCTCTAAATAGATACAAGTGAAGCAAGAGAGTTTAATTCTTTCTACAAAAGATATGCCCATGCTCTAACAGTTATAAGTGAAGCAAAAGAGCATTCTACAAATGGCGGCTGTCTAAGTGAAGAGAAACAGGCAATCCAAACTTCAAATGATATAAGTGAAGCACATGAAGCATTCTATAAAGCCATACTCAAAAGATATAAGTGAAGTGCATAGAGCATTCTATAAATTGGACTATCTCATACCAGCATGGTGCATAAAAGAAAGATGAAAACTAAATGCAAAAGACGCTCCAAGATTGCACATATCGCATGAACGCAACGAATCCGAAAACATACGATACTTGTTGAAGAAAGAGGGGATGCCTTCCGGGGCATCCCCAAGCTTAGACGCTCGAGTCTCCTTGAATATTTACTTGGGTTGCCTCGGGCATCCCCAAGCTTGAGCTCTTGCCTCTCTTCCTTCTTCTCACATCGAGACCTTCTCGATCATCAAACACTTCATCCACACAAAACTTCAACAGAAAACTCGGTAAGATCTGTTAGTATAATAAAGCAAATCACTACTCTAAGTAGTATTGCAAACCAATTCATATTTTGTTTTTGCATTATGTCTACTGTAATATAACTTTTCCATGGCTTAATCCACTGATATAAATCGATAGTTTCATCAAAACAAGCAAACTATGCATCAAAAACAGAATCTGTCTAAAACAGAACAGTCTGTAATAATCTGAACATTCACCATACTTCTGATACTTGGAAAATTCTGCCGAAATTAGGAAAAATAAACAATTTGCATAGAAAGATAGTGCAAAAAGAAAATCAGAACCATTTGACGTTCCAGCTAAAAATGTAAAATCGCGCACTACAGCCAAAGTTTCTGTCCTGCACCATACAAATCATCAAGCAAATGTAAACATCCTAAAGGCAAACCTTGGCACATTATTTTTATAATACAATGGAATTGTACAAGGGGATAATTATTTTTGTTGAAAAGTTTCTGTAATCAAGATTCACAAAGTTGCTGTGAGCATGAACAAAGTTCAAGGAGCTCTCCCACTTCAACAATGCTTGTCTTTCTCACTTTCACTTTCCTTTTTGAAAAAGTTTTGGGTTCCCCTCTTTATTTTATTTTGTTTTTATACTATATAAAATCACTCAACAAAAATAAATGACTCTCTAAAACTTCCGGGTTGTCTCCCTGGCAGCGCTTTCTTTAAATCCATTAAGCTAGGCATATAGTGCTCAAGTAATGTATCCACCGGGATCCCAAGGTATATCAAAGCCAATTTTAATTAACAATGATTTGTAATTTAGTAGTGAGCACAAAGTAACATATATCATGCAACAACGAAGTCTAACTCTCTTCCTATGCATCGACATGTCATAAAAGAACAATTCATGCACACATAGTAAAGGCCAATGCATAGTATAAACAGTTTCTTGCAATTTTATCGTATTGGAAGCATAGAGAGGTGGAGATATAGTTCCTCTCTCATAATAATTGCAAGTATGAGCAGCAAGCACATGCATATTATACTCATCAAAATCATCATGTGTAGTAGTAAAAGGCAACCCATCAATATAATCCTTAATAAGGGCAAACTTCTCCGATATAGTGTAGTTGGGAGAATTCAAAAAGATAATAGGATTATCATGCGTGGGTGCAATAGCAACAATTTCATGTTTAACATAAGGAACTATAGCAAGTTCATATCAATAAGCATAATTCATATTGGCATCTTGGCCATAAGCATAGCAAGCATCATCAAAAAGGGATATTTCAAAAGAATCAATGGGATCATAGCAATTATCATATCATTCATCCTTCGGTAAGCATGAAGGGGAATTAAACAATGTATGAGTTGAAGAGTTACTCTCATTAGAAGGTGGGCACGGGTGATCAATCCGCTCTTCCTCCTTTTGTTCTTCTCTCTCCTCCTCATCTTTTTCATCCAATGAGCTCACAGTTTCATCAGCTTCTTCTATAGATTCCTGCAAAATATCAGTCTCTTCTTGGACAGCGGAGACTTTCTCAATAAGCGCATTAATATAGGAATTATATCCATAATTATCATAACAATATTTTAGGATAGCTAAATTTTCAGGCCTATAAACATCATCATCAAAAGCTTCATACTTTTCAAACAAAGATTCAATTCCATAAGCACCCTTAAAAGCAACAAATTATTCTATTTGTTCCACATCATAGTAATCATATATACCATTAGCATAAGAAGCCAAGGTTTCATTATCATTAAATTCACATGAAAAGGGAAGGTGCGGAGCCTTCATCCTAGAGCAACAAGTATAATCATATCTCAAGCATAGTTGCCTAGCATACCAATACAATATATAAATTTGATCCCATAATAGTTTCCCTTTTTGTGTCAAGCGATAATACCTAAAGTATTCACGTTGATCCAACGTTACTCTCATTACCAGATTGAATGAGGTTTTCTCAGGATTATCAAAGTGGTACATAATATTTTTCACATATTGAGCATCGAGGGTTTCAGGAGGTTCCTCATCTCCATGAGCAGCAAGTACACCTAATTTTTTTGGTATTTCGTGTTCCATATCAATAATAAAGATAGAGAACAACTAAGAACAGCAAATAAAAATTACTTAGTGATAAAGCAAACAAGCACACACGAGAATATTCACCCCACGCTATTGCTCCACGGCAACGGCGCTAGAAAAAGGTCTTGATAACCCACAAGTATAGGGGATCGCAAAAGTTTTTGATAAGTAAGAGTGTCGAACCCAACGAGGAGCTAAAGGTAGAACAAATATCCCCTCAAGTTCTATCGACCACTGATACAATTCTACGCACGCTTGACGTTCGCTTTACCTAGAACAAGTATGAAACTAGAAGTACTTTGTAGGTGTTGTTGGATAGGTTTGCAAGATAATAAAGAGCATGTAAATAAAAAGTAGGGGCTGTTTAGATAAGGACACAACTAAGTTAGGTTTAGTAAAGAGCTTGTTGTTACGAGAAAGTTATTTGTCCCAAGGCAATCGATAACTAGACCGGTAATCATTATTGCAATTTCATATGAGGGAGAGGCATAAGCTAACATACTTTCTCTACTTGGATCATATGCACTTATGATTGGAATGAAGGAAATATGCCCTAGAGGCAATAATAATGTTATTATTTTATTTCCTTATATCATGATAAATGTTTATTATTCATGCTAGAATTGTATTATCCGGAAACATAATACTTGTGTGAATACATAGACAAACTAAACGTCACTAGTATGCCTCTACTTGACTAGCTCGTTAATCAAAGATGGTTATGTTTCCTAACCATAGACATGAGTTGTCATTTGATTAACGGGATCACATTATTAGGATAATGATGTGATTGACATGACCCATTCCATTAGCTTAGCACCCGATCGTTTAGTATGTTGCTATTGCTTTCTTCATGACTTATACATGTTCCTATGACTATGAGATTATGCAACTCCCGTTTCCCGGAGGAACACTTTGTGTGCTACCAAACGTCACAACGTAACTGGGTGATTATAAAGGAGCTCTATAGGTGTCTCCAAAGGTAAATGTTGGGTTGGCGCATTTCGAGATTAGGATTTGTCACTCCGATTGTCGGAGAGGTATCTGTGGGCCCTCTCGGTAATACACATCACGTAAGCCTTGCAAGCATTGCAACTAATGAGTTAGTTGCGAGATGATGTATTACGAAACGGGAAGAGACTTGCCGGTAACGAGATTGAACTAGGTATTGAGATACCGACGATCGACTCTCGGGCAAGTAACATACCGATGACAAAGGGAACAACGTATGTTGTTATGCGGTCTGACCGATAACGATCTTCGTAGAATATGTGGGAGCCAATATGAGCATCTAGGTTCCGCTATTGGTTATTGACCGGAGACATGTCTCGGTCATGTCTACATTGTTCTCGAACCCGTAGGGTCCGCACGCTTAAGGTTTCGATGACAGTTATATTATGAGTTTATGAGTTTTGATGTACCGAAGTTAGTTCGGAGTCCCGGATGTGATCATGGACATGACGAGGAGTATCGAAATGGTCGAGACATAAAGATTGATATATTGGACGGCTATATTCGGACACCAGAAGTGTTCCGGGTGATTTCGGAGAAAACCGGAGAGCCGGAGGGTTACTGGAACCCCCTCGGGAGAAGTAATGGGCCATATGGGCCTTAGTGGAGAGAGAGAAGGGCAGCCAGGGTGGGCCGCGCGCCTCCTCCCCCCTGGTCCGAATTGGACTAGGAGAGGGGGGGCGGCGCCCCCCTTTCCTTCTCCCTCCCCACTTCCTTCCCCCTCCTAGTAGGAGTCCTACTCCTACTAGGAGGAGGACTCCTCCTTGGTGCACCATAGGGCCGGCCGGCCTCCTCCCCTTGCTCCTTTATATACGGGGGTAGGGGGCACCCCTAGACACACAAGTTGATCCACGTGATCGTTTTCTTAGCCGTGTGCGGTGCCCCCTTCCACCATAATCCTCGATAATATTGTAGTGGTGCTTAGGTGAAGCCCTGTGACAGTTGAACATCAAGATCGTCACCACGCCGTCATGCTGACGGAACTCTTCCCAGACACTTTGCTGGATCGGAGTCCGGGGATCGTCATCGAGCTGAACGTGTGCTAGAACTCGAAGGTGCAGTACGTTCGGTGCTTGGATCGGTCGGATCGGGAAGACGTACGACTACTTCCTCTACGTTGTGTCAACATTTCCGTTGCCGGTCTACGAGGGTACGTAGACAACACTCTCCCCTCTCATTGCTATGCATCACCATGATCTTGCATGTGCGTAGGAATTTTTTTGAAATTACTACGTTCCCCAATAGTGGCATCAGAGCCTAGGTTTTATGTGTTGATGTTATATGCACGAGTAGAACACAAGTGAGTTGTGGGCGATATAAGTCATACTGCTTACCAGCATGTCATACTTTGGTTCGGCGGTATTGTTGGACGAAGCGGCCCGGACCAACATTACGCGTACGCTTACGCGAGACCGGTTCTCCCGACGTGCTTTGCACAAAGGTGGCTAGCCGGTGTCAGTTTCTCCAACTTTAGTTGAACCAAGTGTGGCTACGCCCGGTCCTTGCGAAGGTTAAAACAACACCAACTTGACAAACTATCGTTGTGGTTTTGATGCGTAGGTAAGATTGGTTCTTGCTTAAGCCCGTAGCAGCCACGTAAAACTTGCAACAACAAAGTAGAGAATGTCTAACTTGTTTTTGCAGGGCATGTTGTGATGTGATATGGTCAAGACATGATGCTAAATTTTATTGTATGAGATGATCATGTTTTGTAACCAAGTTATCGGCAACTGGCAGGAGCCATATGGTTGTCGCTTTATTGTATGCAATGCAATTGCACTGTAATGCTTTACTTTATCACTAAGCGGTAGCGATAGTCGTGGAAGCATAAGTTTGGCGAGACGACAATGATGCTACGATCAAGGTATCGCGCCGGTGACGATGGTGATCATGACGGTGCTTCGAAGATGGAGATCACAAGCACAAGATGATGATGGCCATATCATATCACTTATATTGATTGCATGTGATGTTTATCTTTTATGCATCTTATCTTGCTTTGTTTGACGGTAGCATTTTAAGATGATCTCTCACTAATTATCAAGAAGTGTTCTCCCTGAGTATGCACCATTGTGAAAGTTCTTCGTGCTGAGACACCACGTGATGATCGGGTGTGATAGGCTCTACGTTCAGATACAACGGGTGCAAAACAGTTGCACACGCGGAATACTCAGGTTATACTTGACGAGCCAAGCATATACAGATATGGCCTCGGAACACGGAGACCGAAAGGTCGAGCGTGAATCATATAGTAGATATGATCAACATAGTGATGTTCACCAATGAAACGACTCCATCTCACGTGATGATCGGACATGGTTTAGTTGATTTGGATCACGTAATCACTTAGAGGATTAGAGGGATGTCTATCTAAGTGGGAGTTCTTTAGTAATATGATTAATTGAACCTAAAATTTATCATGAACTTAGTACCTGATAGTATCTTGCTTGTTTATGTTTGATTGTAGATAGATGGCCCGTGCTGTTGTTCCGTTGAATTTTAATGCGTTCCTTGAGAAAGCAAAGTTGAAAGATGATGGTAGCAATTACACGGACTGGGTCCATAACTTGAGGATTATCCTCATTGCTGCACAGAAGAATTACGTCCTGGAAGCACCGCTGGGTGCCAGGCCTGCTGCTGGAGCAACACCAGATGTTATGAACGTCTGGCAGAGCAAAGCTGATGACTACTCGATAGTTCAGTGTGCCATGCTTTACGGCTTAGAATCGGGACTTCAACGACGTTTTGAACGTCATGGAGCATATGAGATGTTCCAGGAGTTGAAGTTAATATTTCAAGCAAATGCCCGGATTGAGAGATATGAAGTCTCCAATAAGTTCTATAGCTGCAAGATGGAGGAGAACAGTTCTGTCAGTGAGCATATACTCAAAATGTCTGGGTATAATAATCACTTGATTCAATTGGGAGTTAATCTTCCAGATGATTGCGTCATTGACAGAATTCTCCAATCACTGCCACCTAGCTACAAGAGCTTCATGATGAACTATAATATGCAAGGGATGAATAAGACTATTCCCGAGCTCTTCGCAATGCTGAAAGCTGCGGAGGTAGAAATCAAGAAGGAGCATCAAGTGTTGATGGTCAACAAGACCACTAGTTTCAAGAAAAAGGGCAAAGGGAAGAAGAAGGGGAACTTCAAAAAGAACAGCAAGCAAGTTGCTACTCAAGAGAAGAAACCCAAACCTGGACCTAAGCCTGAAACTGAGTGCTTCTACTGCAAGCAGACTGGTCACTGGAAGCGGAACTGCCCCAAGTATTTGGCGGATAAGAAGGATGGCAAGGTGAACAAAGGTATATGTGATATACATGTTATTGATGTGTACCTTACTAATGCTCGCAGTAGCACCTGGGTATTTGATACTGGTTCTGTTGCTAATATTTGCAACTCGAAACAGGGACTACGGATTAAGCGAAGATTGGCTAAGGACGAGGTGACGATGCGCGTGGGAAATGGTTCCAAAGTCGATGTGATCGCAGTCGGCACGCTACCTCTACATCTACCTTCGGGATTAGTATTAGACCTAAATAATTGTTATTTGGTGCCAGCGTTGAGCATGAACATTATATCTGGATCTTGTTTGATGCGAGACGGTTATTCATTTAAATCAGAGAATAATGGTTGTTCTATTTATATGAGTAATATCTTTTATGGTCATGCACCCTTAAAGAGTGGTCTATTCTTATTAAATCTCGATAGTAGTGACACACATATTCATAATGTTGAAACCAAAAGATGCAGAGTTGATAATGATAGTGCAACTTATTTGTGGCACTGCCATTTAGGTCATATCGGTATAAAGCACATGAAGAAACTCCATACTGATGGACTTTTGGAACCACTTGATTATGAATCACTTGGTACTTGCGAACCGTGCCTTATGGGTAAGATGACAAAAACACCGTTCTCCGGTACTATGGAGAGAGCAACAGATTTGTTGGAAATCATACATACAGATGTATGTGGTCCGATGAATGTTGAGGCTCGTGGCGGATATCGTTATTTTCTCACATTCACAGATGACTTAAGCAGATATGTGTATATCTACTTAATGAAACATAAGTCTGAAACGTTTGAAAAGTTCAAAGAATTTCAGAGTGAAGTTGAAAATCATCGTAACAAGAAAATAAAATTCTTACGATCTGATCGTGGAGGAGAATATTTGAGTTACGAGTTTGGTGTACATTTGAAACAATGCAGAATAGTTTTGCAACTCACGCCACCCGGAACACCACAACGTAATGGTGTGTCCGAACGCCGTAATCGTACTTTACTTGATATGGTGCGATCTATGATTTCTCTTACTAATTTACCGCTATCGTTTTGGGGCTATGCTCTAGAGACGGCCGCATTCACGTTCAATAGGGCACCATCAAAATCCATTGAGACGACGCCTTATGAACTGTGGTTTGGCAAGAAACCAAAGTTGTCGTTTCTGAAAGTTTGGGGTTGCGATGCTTATGTGAAAAAGCTTCAACCTGATAAGCTCGAACCCAAATCGGAAAAATGTGTCTTCATAGGATATCCAAAGGAAACTATTGGATACACCTTCTATCACAGATCCGAAGGCATGACTTTTGTTGCTAAATTTGGATATTTTCAAGAGAAGGAGTTTCTCTCAAAAGAAGTGAGTGGGAGGAAAGTAGAACTTGATGAGGTAACTGTACCTGCTCCCTTATTGGAAAGTAGTACATCACAGAAACCAGTTTCTGTGACACCTACACTAATTAGTTAGGAAGCTAATGATGATGATCATGAAACTACAAAACAAGATACTACTGAACCTGTAGATCAACCAGAGTAAGATCCGCACCAGAGTGGTACGGTAATCCCGTTCTGGAAGTCATGCTACTAGATCATGATGAACCTACGAACTATGGAGAAGCGATGGTGAGCCCAGATTCCGCAAAATGGCTTGAAGCCATGAAATCTAGATGGGATCCATGTATGAGAACAAAGTATGGATTTTGGTTGACTTGCCCAATGATCGGCAAGCAATTGAGAATAAATGGATCTTCAAGAAGAAGACTGACGCTGACGGTAATGTTACTGTCTACAAAGCTCGACTTGTCGCAAAAGGTTTTCGACAAGTTCAAGGGATTGACTACGATGAGACCTTCTCTCCCGTAGCGATGCTTAAGTCTGTCCGAATCATGTTAGCAATTGCCGCATTTTATGATTATGAAATTTGGCAGATGGATGTCAAAACTGCATTCCTGAATGGATTTCTGGAAGAAGAGTTGTATATGATGCAGCCGGAAGGTTTTGTCGATCCAAAGGGAGCTAACAAAGTGTGCAAGCTCCAGCGATCCATTTATGGACTGGTGCAAGCCTCTCGGAGTTGGAATAAACGCTTTGATAGTGTGATCAAAGCATTTGGTTTTGTACAGACTTTTGGAGAAGCCTGTATTTACAAGAAAGTGAGTGGGAGCTCTGTAGCATTTCTGATATTATATGTAGATGACATATTACTAATCGGAAATGATATAGAATTTCTGGATAGCATAAAGGGATACTTGAATAAGAGTTTTTCAATGAAAGACCTCGGTGAAGCTGCCTACATATTGGGCATCAAGATCTATAGAGACAGATCAAGACGCTTAATTGGACTTTCACAAAGCACATACCTTGACAAAGTTTTGAAAAAGTTCAAAATGGATCAAGCAAAGAAAGGATTCTTGCCTGTGTTACAAGGTGTGAAATTGAGTAAGACTCAATGCCCGACCAATGCAGAAGATAGAGAGAAAATAAAAGATGTTCCCTATGCTTCAGCCATAGGCTCTATCATGTATGCAATGCTGTGTACCAGACCTGATGTGTGTCTTGCTATAAGTCTAGCAGGGAGGTACCAAAGTAATCTAGGAGTGGATCACTGGACAGCGGTCAAGAACATCCTGAAATACCTGAAAAGGACTAAGGATATGTTTCTCATATATGGAGGTGACAAAGAGCTCATTGTAAATGGTTATGTTGATGCAAGCTTTGACACTGATCCGGACGATTCTAAATCGCAAACCAGATACGTGTTTACATTAAACGGTGGAGCTGTCAGTTGGTGCAGATTTAAACAAAGTGTTGTGGCGGGATCTACATGTGAAGCGGAGTACATAGCTGCTTCGGAAGCAGCAAACGAAGGAGTCTGGATGAAGGAGTTCATATCCGATCTAGGTGTCATACCTAGTGCATCGGGTCCAATGAAAATCTTTTGTGACAATACTGGTGCAATTGCCTTGGCAAAGGAATCTAGATTTCACAAGAGAACCAAGCACATCAAGAGACGCTTCAATTCCATCCGGGATCTAGTCCAAGTGGGAGACATAGAGATTTGCAAGATATATACGGATCTGAATGTTGCAGAACCATTGACTAAGCCTCTTCCATGAGCAAAACATGATCAGCACCAAAGCTCCATGGGTGTTAGAATCATTACTGTGTAATCTAGATTATTGACTCTAGTGCAAGTGGGAGACTGAAGGAAATATGCCCTAGAGGCAATAATAATGTTATTATTTTATTTCCTTATATCATGATAAATGTTTATTATTCATGCTAGAATTGTATTATCCGGAAACATAATACTTGTGTGAATACATAGACAAACTAAACGTCACTAGTATGCCTCTACTTGACTAGCTCGTTAATCAAAGATGGTTATGTTTCCTAACCATAGACATGAGCTGTCATTTGATTAACGGGATCACATTATTAGGAGAATGATGTGATTGACATGACCCATTCCATTAGCTTAGCACCCGATCATTTAGTATGTTGCTATTGCTTTCTTCATGACTTATACATGTTCCTATGACTATGAGATTATGCAACTCCCGTTTGCCGGAGGAACACTTCGTGTGCTACCAAACGTCACAACGTAACTGGGTGATTATAAAGGGGCTCTACAGGTGTCCCCAAAGGTAAATGTTGGGTTGGCGTATTTCGAGATTAGGATTTGTCACTCCGATTGTCGGAGAGGTATCTCTGGGCCCTCTCGGTAATACACATCACATAAGCCTTGCAAGCATTGCAACTAATGAGTTAGTTGCGAGATGATGTATTACGAAACGAGTAAAGAGACTTGCCGGTAACGAGATTGAACTAGGTATTGAGATACCGACGATCGACTCTCGGGCAAGTAACATACCGATGACAAAGGGAACAACGTATGTTGTTATGCGGTCTGACCAATAAAGATCTTCGTAGAATATGTGGGAGCCAATATGAGCATCCAGGTTCCGCTATTGGTTATTGACTGGAGACATGTCTCGGTCATGTCTACATTGTTCTCGAACCCGTAGGGTCCGCACGCTTAAGGTTTCGATGATAGTTATATTACGAGTTTATGAGTTTTGATGTACCAAAGTTAGTTTGGAGTCCCGGATGTGATCACGGACATGACGAGGAGTCTCGAAATGGCCGAGACATAAAGATTGATATATTGGACGGCTATATTCGGACACCGGAAGTGTTCCGGGTGATTTCGGAGAAAACCGGAGAGCCGGAGGGTTACCGGAACCCCCCTGGGAGAAGTAATGGGCCATATGGGCCTTAGTGGAGAGAGAGAGAAGGGCAGCCAGGGTGGGCCGCGCGCCTCCTCCCCCCTGGTCCGGATTGGACTAGGAGAGGGGGGCGGCGCCCCCCTTTCCTTGTCCCTCCCTACTTCCTTCCCCCTCCTAGTAGGAGTCCTACTCCTACTAGGAGGAGGACTCCTCCTTGGTGCGCCATAGGGCCGGCCGGCCTCCTCCCCTTTCTCCTTTATATACGGGGGCAGGGGGCACCCCTAGACACACAAGTTGATCCACGTGATCGTTTTCTTAGCCGTGTGCGGTGCCCCCTTCCACCATAATCCTCGATAATATTGTAGTGGTGCTTAGGCGAAGCCCTGCGACAGTTGAACATCAAGATCGTCACCACGCCATCGTGCTGACGGAACTCTTCCCCGACACTTTGCTGTATCGGAGTCCGGGGATCGTCATCGAGCTGAACGTGGGCTAGAACTCGGAGGTGCCATATGTTCGGTGCTTGGATCGGTCAGATCGGGAAGACATACGACTACTTCCTCTACGTTGTGTCAACACTTCCGTTGCCGGTCTACGAGGGTACATAGACAACACTCTCCCCTCTCGTTGCTATGCATCACCATGATCTTGCATGTGCGTAGGAATTTTTTTGAAATTACTACATTCCCCAACATGGAACTCTAGCAAGCATCCGCAACTACTAAAGATCAATAAGGTAAAACCCAACCATAGCATTAAAGTATCAAGTCCTCTTTATCCCATACGCAACAACCCCCTTACTCGAGTTTGTGTTTCATTCACTCACGCAACCCACTATAAGCGAATCATAAACATATTGCAACACCCTACAGCGGGAATCCCTCACGCTTGCGCGACAGGGAGAGCACCATAGGAAAACACCAATAATATAACATGCAACTCAAACCAATCACAATCATCAAATAACCCATAGGACAAAACGGATCTACTCAAACATCATAGGATAGCCATACATCATTGGGAAATAATATATAGCGTTGAGCACCATGTTTAAGTAGAGATTACAACGTGTAAGAGAGAGGTTACACCACTGCATAGAGGGGGGAAGAGTTGGTGATGATGGCGGTGAAGTTGTTCGTGAAGATTGTGGTGATGATGATGGCGCCCGGTGGCACTCCGGTGCCACCGAAAGCAATGGGGAGAGAGCCCCCCTCCTTCTTATTCTTCCTTGACCTCCTTCTTAGATGGGAGAAGGGTTTCCCCTATGGTCCATGGCCTCCATGGCATGGGAGGGGCGAGAGCCCCTCCGAGATTGGATCTGTCTCTCTATCTCTCTCTGTTTCTGTGTTCTCCTCTGCTGCCCTTTCACCGTTTCTTTTATATCCGGAGATCCGTAACTCCGATTGGGTTGAAACCTTCGCCCGGATCTTTTTCCAAAAATTAGCTTTCTTGCAGCCAAAGTAGAGCATCAAGCTCCTTAGGAGGGCCCCACGAGGGTGGGGCGCACGCCTGCCTATAGTGGCCATGGGCCCCACCCTCGTGGCCACCTCGGGCACTGTCTCACGTTGATTTTCTTCCCAAAAATCACAAATATTCCAAAATAATTCTCCGTCCGTTTTTATCCCGTTTGGATTCCGTTTGATATGGATATTCTGCGAAACCAAAAACATGCAACAGACAAGAACTGGCACTAGGCACTGGATCAATATGTTAGTCCCAAAAATAGTATAAAAAGTTGCCAAAAAGTATATGGAAGTTGTAGAATATTGGCATGGAACAATCAAAAATTATAGATACGACGGAGAAGTTTCAGTAACTACTCACAAATGATAATCATGCTCAAGATCAGAGGGGTATTAAATAGCATATTGGATCTGAACATATAATATTCCACCAAATAAACCATATAGTAATCAACTACACGATGTAATCAACACTACTAGTCACCCACAAGCACCAATCTATAGTTCCGGTAACAAGATTGAACACAAGAGATGAACTAGGGTTTGAGATGAGATGGTGCTGTTGAAGATGTTGATGGAGATTTCCCTCCCCAAGATGGGAGAGTTGTTGGTGATGATGATGACGATGATTTTCCCCTCCGGGAGGGAAGTTCCCTCGGCGGAATCGCTCCACCGGAGGGCAAAAGTGCTCCTGCCCAAGTTCCGCCTCGATATGGTGGCGCTCCATCCCAAAAGTCCTCCCGATATTTTTTCTAGGTCAAAATGACTTATATACCAGAAGATGGGCACCGGAGGTGGGCCTGGGTGAGCACAACCTACTAGGGCGCACCTGGACTTCCTGGCACGCCAGGTGGGTTGTGCCCACCTGGTGGGCCTCCTCTGGTACTTATTTGCTCCAATATTCATCATATATTCCATAAAAATTCTCCGTGAAGTTTCAGCCTGTTTGGAGCTGTGCAGAATAGGTAGCGTGATGTAGCTTTTCCAGGTCCAGATTTCCAGCTGCCGCAATTCTCCCTATTTGTGTGTACCTTGCAAATTATGAGAGAAAAAGCATTAGAATTACTCCAAAAAGTGTTATTATGCATAAAAACATCATAAATAATAGTAGGAAAACATGATGCAAAATGGATGTATCAACTCCCCCAAGCTTAGACCTCACTTGTCCTCAAGCGAAAACAGAAATCGAAAAACATGTCCACATGTTTAGAGAGAGAGAGAGGTGTCGATAAAAACAAAATACGGACATAGAAGCATCATGTAGATTATTATAACAACAACAGACTTAAACATAAGACTTTTATCATAGAGCTTTTATCATAGACTTCTCATGAATAAGTGACAATTCATCACACTATCGAAGTATAAAGCAAAAACTCTATTAGAAACCAACAAACTATGTTCTCAGTCAACCTTGCAACTACAATTCATCATCTTTTCAGGAAGGGTCACGTGTCGGAGCCTTTAGGCAAGTCCACATACTCAACCATCATATAGTCTTCTATGATTGCTAACACTCACCACATACACATGAGCTAAATGTTTCAACCGGACACATAGAAAGATAGGGGCTTATAGTTTCGCCTCCCAACATATTCACCTCAAGGGTGATGTCAACAATAATATATAACTCATGCTACTCATACGTATGTGCCTAGATCTTTTCTCACCACATGATGCTTGCCAAAGGAGAAAAATAAAAAGGAATAGAGAGAAACCTTTGACTCTTTGCATAAAAGTAAATACATAGAAGTAAAAGATAGGTCCTTCGCAGAGGGAAGAGATTGCCATGCGCTTATTTGTTTGTATGCTCAACCCCTTAGTGCAAAAGAATGTCACGTTGTATTGCCCCTTGTGATAGCGATCTTTATTATGCAGTCTGTCGCTTTTATTCTTCACCATCACAAGTTTGTACAACGCTCAATTTTCTCTTACACTAAATGATCTCACACTTTTAGAAGCAATTTTTATTGCCTTATTGCACCAATGACAACTTACTTGAGGGATCTTGCTCAATCCCTAGGTAGGTATGGTCGACAATTGAAAATAAGATTCGGGTTTAAGAGTTTTTGGATGCGCAAGTAGTGTGCGGAATTTTTGGCTAGCAAAGATAGGGGGAAAGCACCACATGTTAAAGGATCTATGACAATATGCCTTCTATGTGAATATGAACAAACATAAATCATTAAGTTGTCTTCCTTGTCCAACGTCAATTTTTTTGGCATATAATATTTTGATGGAGGCTCACATTCACAAAAATTTCTAGTATAGTATATCTATATGTGAATCTTCTCTTCCCTTATTAATTCTTTCATGAGTTGCATCATTGACCAATCCTACGTTTGTCAATCTCTAATAAAATTTCCTACTTATACTTTTCCTTATGTGGTGTCATCACCTACCATAAGATTAGCATATGATCCTTTTCATTTATTTTCCTTTCTTCTTATTTATTTCCTTTCTTTTCATTGCAACTTGAAAGTAAAGAAAGCAAAAACTCAAACTAAACTTTATTATATATCTCGCACACAATTACAAAGATAGATCACTAAGCAAACTCTTGAAAAGAAAGGATCGAACTAAACTTTTATTCATTAAAGCAAAATATCAAACTAAAATAAGTAAAGGCAAAAGATAGTGGGGACGATACGATACCAGGGCACCTCCCACAAGCTTGGCGGAAGCCAAGGGGAGTGCCCATACCCGATACTCAATTTTCTTTTGGTGATGAAGAAGAAGGTGGTGGTGATGAAGAAGATATCTTGTCCTCGGGTTTCCATGGCAGAGGTCCACCATCATAAGAGGTGGAGTGAGTCTCACGGGTCCTGCAACCGGCAGCCAAACTCATACCTTTAAACCTTACCTCATATTCAAAGACTTGGTTTTGGAGATCGTAGATCTGGCTTTGGAGGAAGTTGATTTGCTCGCTGAGGGTGAAGACGATGTCCTTCATGGACTTGCCATCCACCTTGAGATCACAGGAAAGGTTCGTGATCATGAGGTTATTGGCATTGAGTCCACGCTCCACCATCCCCTTGCACTGGAAGACCTCCTACTCCATAGCTTCAAGCCTGGCCTCCACGGTTCCCGTCCCCCTGGGACCTGGCACACCGCGGAGGTGAAGCACCCCCTCATGCATCTGGATGACCTGAGGGTGCTGCACCACCTCCCGCAAATATGGGTTGATGACGTTCTTGAAGAACTTGTGCTTGGAGGAGCTTGAAGAGGCCATGGTAGATGGGATCTGACGGAAAACAACAAGGAAAGAAAACATAAGATTTCTCCGTGATATGCTGGTCAATAGGTTCGAGGGGTATATAAAGATTTTTTATCTTGGGAAACAAGCAAACGGAAGAAAAATGGAGTTTGAAAGGTACCCCAGGTGGGCACAACCCACCTGGGAACGCCTGGCAAGCCAGGCGCGGGGCAGCGAAGCTTCGGTAAGTGCAGGCCTGGCTCCATAGAGGACTTGCCGGGATCTCGTGGGCGTCCCTAGCAAGGGTCTTGTCGGGGGCTTGCGAGCGTCCCCGGCAAGAATCTTGCCGGGGGTCTTCGTCTTCTGGTGCTCATCTAGGCCTGCAGGCCTTTGGTTTTCACCAAGATCTGCATGCCACCATGCAGGCGCTCCCGAGCCTCGGTCTTGACGTTGTCGATAGCGTCATAACTCTTAGGCTCAAGGGTGGAGGTCTTGCTGGTGTTGGGCAAGTTGCCCCGACAAGGCTCTTGCCGGGGCCATGTAGGCCGTCCCGGCAAGGCTCTTGCCGGGGGAAGCCCATCTTGTCCCTTTGCTCTTTATGCTTCTGGCTTGGGTGCTGCCTCGACAGCCTTGTATCTTCGCACCCTCTGCCCTGCCGAGCCCGGCTGCAGGTGTGGCTATGACTGCCCGTGCACAGGTAAAGGGGTACAGAAGGCCCCCTTCTTTTGTACACCAACAGGAGCCCCCGGGCCTGGACCACACATAAGCACGGAGCGCTATTGGGCCATGCCCAAAACGGTGCGCGGGCACGCATGGCAGAGTTTTAACTGCCGTAACTCCTTCGCTAGTTGCGCTTCCCCACGACCCGCATTGAGTGCGCGACATGGGGGTCGTGCGTGGAATGACCGCAGCACGCTTGCGTCACCCCGCGGTGAATAGTAAAGAGGTGGCCCGCGTCTTCCCCATAAAAGGGAAAACTACAGGGGTGCTGCTCATTTACCCCCTGCGCCCTTTCCAATCTCGGAACCGCCGTTCCCCTCTTCTTCTCCAAGCGCGAAGCGAACCTTTTGCCTCCGCTCGCCGCCGCCGCTACCGCGCCCCCATTGCTCTTGACCCCTTACCCCCCCTCTCTCAGCCGCCATGGCGCCCAAGACGAGCAAGGGCAAGGGAGTGGCCAAGGACGCCAGGGGGAAGGAGGCGCCAGAGAGTGAATTGGTGGAGATGCGGACGGAATGCGCCCTCTTCACCTCGACGGTCGACGCACTCACCCTCAAGGAGAAGTTCAGGCCCCTGTGGGGGACAGAGACGTTGGGGCACCCCGCCATGCGTATCATCCCCGCCGCCTTTGCCAAGGACGGCCCAAATTGGTACCCCTTCTTCGTCGATTACTTCTCCTGCGGGCTCTGCCCCCCTTTCTCCGATTTCTTCAATGACATCATGCACGCCTTCGACTTCCATCTTCTAGATTTTATGCCGAACGCCGTGGCGTGCATGGCCTTCTTTGCCCACCTTTGCGAGGGCTTTGCCGGAGTGCACCCCAGCACGGCGCTCTTCCGCCACTACTTCACCCCTCACATCCAGCCATGGGGCGCCATCTCTGAATGCGTCACCTGGATTCCGAGGACTCAAAGCAAGGGCACGTACCCGGAGGGCGCCCAGAAGGAGAGGTGGGAAGAGTGGTGGGGCCGGTAGTGCTGGATCATGGAGGAGGATCCGTAGGAGTTCTGCCGGGTCTGTCGAAAGCCACCGGTCCGCAGGAAGGACTGGAGCCATGTCGACACCGACGACAAGAAGCTCATGGTCGCCACCACCAGGATACATCGCCTCACCTCGGCCGGGCTCACTCTCAAGATGATCGGGGCCGATTTCATCCGTCGCTGGATTGCCCCGCTGCACAATAAGGGGAGGCCGGCCTGGGACTTCAGGAACACGGCCGACATCATGAGGCTCTACCCTGGCCTGAACCATAACTTCACGGTGCTGCAGCACGTCCACCTCTGCCAGAGGCTTTTTTAGCTCAAGGTCGACGAGGGCGGCAGGGCCAAGAGGACCGGCAAGGCTGGCAAGGTTGGCAGGTCTCTGTTTGGGTTGTTGTCCCAAGGTCATCCCCATGGACCTACCTACATCTCCCACGACACCACTTGGACCAATGACAAGAGCCCATGCGAGAACCATCGAGAACGAGGTTAACTCTCTCCTTGTTGAACTTCCCTTTGACCCACTTGAGACATGGCTACTCCCTCAAACGGAGATGCTTTGTGTGCTTACGTACCATGTAAGCAACCAAGGAGAAGTTACGATGCAAGATGGACATCAAGAGCATGAAGAACATCTTCCCAGCTCAGATGTCCCGGAACAACCGCCTGGGCGGTACAACCGCTCGACCACCGGTCAACTACCGGTCAAGCTTCTGACACCAAGCGGTGCAAGGCCGGTACAACACCGGTTTATCCCTGCAACGGCCACCTGACCGGTACAACTGCCCCAAGCACTGGTACAACCGCTGAGCACATCCGGAAACGCCTCCAGGAACCAGTACCTGAGCTCCCAGCGGTACAACCACCCCCATGACCGGTACAACCGCCCTGCCTGTGCGCAGCGACAGGGGTTTCACCCCATGTATCCCCAACTTACACCTTCATGTACTTTGACTATATATACTTCCCCACCTCATCCTAGCTAGGATTAGCAAAGTAGTAGCTCATTAGAGATAGAGCTTTGCTCATCCACATCGGATCTACTCCATGAGAGAGACCACGACCCCTCTTTGGAGAAAATCCCTTTGGATTCAAGACCACCCTTTGGGCGGCCCCATCAAGACCTCCTCACGGAGAAGAACCGACTACCTTTGTATCGTCTCTTGTTGATCGTGGACCGTGTGGTCTCTTATGTACTCGAGGATCTAGCATATGTGTGACTATTTCTTGTTGGTTTGAGTGTTTCTCTTCATGCCCCTTTATGATTTCCCCTTGTGTTTCCCCTCGTGTTCTTCGCGGGATCCACTCCTTTCGTGAAAGATCGGCCCCTAGGGTTCCTACCCTACATCATCTTGGTATCAAAGCCACGTTGATCATGATTTCGGAGCCTCCCTGTTGTGTTTCTAGCCTTGTTTTTGTTGATTTTGTTCCTAATTCAGAAATTCCCCCCAAAAATAGCCCCAATTTTTTTTGTGATTTTTGGTGTGATGAAGTTTTGTTGGATTTGATCTGCGGATTTGCTTGGTTTCGAGTGGATCTAGCATCTCTCCAAGTTTCAGCACTTCCCATCCATGAAATCCATCCACTTTTAGCCCCCAAATCATCCATTTCCGACACAATTTCATCCCGACACCAGCGGTAGTTCCACCCACTCCAAGCGTTACTACCGCTGAGCTCCAGGAGCGGTACAACCGCCCTCCCAGGCGGTACTTCCGCCCCTCCCAGTTTCAGCCGTGGTTGATTGACCGTTTCGACCATAACTTCCGCATTGCCAACTCCGACAATTTTGTCACGTTTTGCTTTGAGAATTTGAGTTGCGGTTTCGTGTCCTATTGTGTTTCGTCTATTTAGGTACGGTTTGACATCAACATCACCGCCGCTCATCTTCGCCACGGACGCACCATCGACAACAACCACTACACCATTTTTACACCATACCGTAAGTAAGAAGCGGTAACCTCATCTTGGTATCTTGATATCATCATACATTCTTGCAATTGCATTGATAACCCCATAGCCTTACTTTTTGCGTCACTTACCCATCGAGACTAGCCTTTGAGTATTGCCGGCAACGTGACTTGTGCACATTAGTGATCATACTTCCCATAGCATACATACATATCATTCGTGCATATCTTGGTATCATCTCTTGTGTCACAAGGTTGTCATCGCATACACAATTGCTATCTTGGTTCATGAAGCATTGCATGAGAAAAGAGCTCAAACAACAAAGAGCCAAACAAGCTTTTAAGAAAAAAGGGAAAGATAAGCAAAGAGCTTTTAAGCAAGAACCATAGCATCATACAACATTAATATTGTCATACTAGATCATCTTAGATCATATCATCGAAACACCATACATAGAGCATACTTGGGATAGAAGTCGTTGCATTTTTGCTTAAGTAGGTTGTGCACAAGTCTTCATATCCGCCTATGGTGCAATTGTGCTAGCGTATCTCTAGTGTTGTGCAACAAGAGCATTTTCGTGGATTCCACATTTTGGCTCATCCTTGGTTGCACGACCCCGCTTATCTCTTTGCGTGTGTGTTTCTGGGTACATAATATTGCTTGGTCGACTTGTTGCATTGCAAACTTGCGAATCTTTTCCAACATTATTGAAGCTCACTAACAATTGCATCAAATTTTGTGCCACCATCCTAACCAAGCTCCACCATAAGCTTTTACTTGTGTAGGTGTGAGAAACCGACAAGAATTGGTACCAATTGTGCTATTTCCTTATTCACATTGGAGTGATCATTGACCCACCTTCAACTTTGGTCAAGGTACATTTGGTATACATTCTTCTCTTTCTACCACTCACATATTTTCCTTGTAATGATGGATAGGCCAAGTACTTCTACCAACCCACTCTTTCTCGAGCAAGACGACGACATGAATTCCTTCATCACAAAGAGCCACCCCTATGGTGCACAACGTGCTTTGCATCAAGAGCAACAAGCAATGACTGACCGCATCGAACATCTCACCATCGACTTGTGACTATCCGAGCAACGTACACGAGACTACTTCGACCACAAGCTCGACGATCACAAGCAAGAGAACGACGCAAGAATGGACGAGATTCGTGCTTTGTTGCTCAACTGCTCTTCTTCCACTTTGTACTCTTCAATAAGGAGCCATTCAAGTCGACACTCCGACTTCACTCTCTCCAGATCAAGTACACGGACATCGAACACTCTTCGCCGTGCCATGCACAATGATTGTCAAGCAAGCCTCAATCCTCTACGCGACAACGACTCTCAAGAGCACCGACACCGTCAAAACCAAGCTACCTTTGCACAAGCACGAGAACGGAAACGACAACACCACCACTAAGAGGAAGAGAGAGCGCGTCTTCACCAAGAAGCACAAGATGCTGAGGCACAATGTCAAGAGCAACAATTCTGAGATGCTCAAGCACTTGAGGCGCAACAAGCCCGCCGAGATTCAAGTCGAGTCGTAGCCAACCGAGGCCGACAAGCTCGTGAACATGAAGAAGCACTTCACGAAGAAATTCACGAACGAAGATATCAAGCTCGCGCGCAACGTCAAGCTCGACAAGTTCCTCCACAAGCTCGCCAAGAACATCAAGTTCAACAAGAACAAGAAGACAATGGAAATCCTCCACGGCAAGAGGAAATTGTGAGAGACGATCATCCTCGTCAAGGATGTCATCATCCCCGTCCCGAACACAATGAAGAGCAACACTACGGCAAGCTAAAGTTCACCATGCCCAAGTTCAATGGAAGCAATGATCCCGAAGAGTACCTTTCATGGGCATTGAAGGTCGAAAAAATCTTCCATTTGCACAACTATGAAGAAGAGAAGAAGATCGTGATGGCATCCCTTGAGTTCCAAGACTATGTCCTCATTTGGTGGGAACAAGTCATTGAGCGCCGTGAGGCAATAGGTGAACCACCCATCACTACTTGGGCGCAAATGAAGGATGTCATGAGAGCACGCTTCGTGCCTACCTACTACAACCGCGACCTCTTCAAGAAACTCCAAATACTCAAGCAAGGAACCAAGAGCGTTGAAGAGTACTACAAGGAGATGGAAACTGCAATGATACGAACCAATGTCACGGAAGATGATGAGCAAACTATGGCACGTTTCTTGAATGGACTCAATCATCCCATCAAGAAGATCGCCGACTTCCAACCATACTCTAACTTCATCGAGCTAGTGCATCAAGCTACCAAAGCGGAACATCAAGTGCAAGAAGACTTCAAGTATGCCAAGTTCTTATCCAAGTCCTATGGTTTCTCCAACACCCAGGCTTCAATGACTCCAACACCGTCTACCTCAACCAAGCCTTCTACAAGCAATGTCGACAAGTCAAGTTAAGAATAAAAATTCGACCACTCCAAGTCATCCTCCTACTACAAGCAACTTCAAGCCAAGAGCTTCATCATCATCTACCCCAACCGATGAGACCGCCAAGACAAGTTCCTTCAAATGCTTCACATGCAGAGGCCGAGGTCACAAGTCCTTTGAGTGTACCAACAAGCGAACCATGATCCTCAACGACAATGGTACATACGACTCCATGAGCAAAGGAGAAACGGAAGCACTTGATCAAGTCACCATGCAACGGCAAGTGAACGATGAAGAGGAACAAGTCTTTTGTGATGAAGATTCAAGTCCCGCTCTAGTTGTCTCCAAGGTCTTGACTCTTCAACATCACCAAGAAGAAGGCCAAAGATGCCATATCTTTCATACCAAGGCCGGCATCAATGGAAGGTCCGCCAAGGTCATCATCAATGGAGGGAGTTGTCATAACTTAGCAAGTGAAGAACTTTGCTGCAAGCTCCAATTGCCCAAGACGAAGCACCCACATCCCTACAAAGTTCAATGGCTAAGCGACTCCAGCACTATCCAAGTCGAGCATAGAGTGAGAGTCTCCTTCAAAACCGGAGCTTACGAAGACACTTTGGAGTGTGATGTCGTTCCGAAGACCGTTTGCCACATTCTTTTCGGATGACCATGGCAATTTGATAGGGGTGTCATCCACAACGGCCGAACGAATCACTACATCTTCAAGATTAAAGGAAAGGAGTATGTATTTCTCCCTATGTCTCCAAGACAAGTGATCGCCGACAAGCAAGCCACCCATCATGGAGAGAATAGTGAGAGAGCGAGCCACCAGAAACAGAGTGAGTGCCACAAGCCCAAATCGGGTGCCTCCACGATGAGCGAAAAGAAGAACTTAGTTCCATTCGCCACCAAAAGTGAGATAAGAGGAGTGTGTGAGAACCCATCTAGTGTCCTACTGTCGGAGTAATGGGCCACGGGTAGGCTAACCCGAGCCCCAGAACCTTTCAAGACATCGGGGCAGGCTGCGCCCCTCAAGACCCCAGGACGAAGAGCCGCCTTCTGAGAAGTCGGCGGCAAGACAGCCGACTGCCCACTCGCGGCCGAGTCCCATTGACGACTTCAGGATAAGCCGACTCCTGACTAGCGACTTCCAGGGAAGCCGGCTTTGGGGAGTCGGCCCGTGACTCCAACAAACCCCATGCCCTCATCAAGAGGGATGGGACTGGGAGTGGCTACAGTCAAGCCCACTCCCACCCTTACCAGGGGCAGGCATGGCTACAGCACACCGTACCCGGGAAGATCTCCATGCGGCGTGGCACTGTTGCCGTGCCGGCCCTGACATCAGCACCAAAGGACCGAATCCTGTGCCCACGACGGCTTGTCTGTACGACCCTGGGGCGGCGGGTCCCACCAGCCAGTGGGACCCCAGGAGAGGGCAAGTGCACCCGCAGTCGGACCCATTGGGAGTCGGCCCCCGAGAGTCGGCCAGATCCTCCCCTGGGCCCGCGCGCCATTGATCAGATGTGACAGAGAGTGGCAATAGTGATCGCCCGCCAGGCGGCGGGGCTGTTGCCACGACTCCATGACCAAGCCCGCGTCATCAGAAGCACGGCTACAGTAATCAGCAGTCGGCAAGACCCGCCCGCGGCGGACGCGGCCTGTCGGCTCCGTACCTAGCCAGTCGGCGGGGCCCACCAGTCGGCGGGCCCCAGCAGTCGGCGGAGAAGACGGAGGTCGGAGACACTGACGGCTGGGCCCGCGTCCAGTCAGATTACTATTATACCCCTGGGGGGTAGGCCTATATAAACCCCCAGGGCACCCATGCAAAGGGTTGGAATCCATTAGCCCTAGACCAGATCATATAGGAGGGAGAGAGCTAGCCTTGCCCTCTCCTACCTCCAGAAAATAGCTCAAGGAGCAATCGTGTAAACATTTTGCCATAGTGATCATGCGGAGACCCCGCAGAGCAGCAGTAGGGGTATTATCTCCCTGGAGAGCCCTGAAGCTGGGTAAGATTCGCCGGCGTGCATGCCTACGCCTCATCCCGTTTCCAGGCACCGGCAACGTTCTACTCGCCCCCACCATGATAAGCCATCCTTTGGCATATGTCGCACCGAACCCCCGACATTTGGTGCCCACCGTGGGGCCTGGTGCACCATCGTCCGGAGACGTGTTCTGGACGGGAACCCTTTTCCTCCCTGGCGAGTGCAGCCAGCCAGGCACGCGAGACGGAGTTTGCGCCGACGCGCTGCACATCGTTGAGATCACCTGCGCTGCTAGCCGCCTCGCCGAACTTGTTGGCGAGGTTCGCATCACCGACAAACCTGCATCCGACGTAGGCACGGGCAGCCCCAAGAGCCTCCTCGCGGGCCTCCTCGATCAACTCCACGTCGCCGGCGAGCCTGCCGTGGACTTGGAGTCTGTAGGCTTCACCGACCCGATGCTGGTCGACTCCGGCACAACGTCGCTCAATGCGTTCCCCACTAATGTGGTGGTCTACGATGAGTGCCTCCCTCGTGCGGAGAGCGACGGAAGCACCGTCACCAAGGTGCTCGTCATCAGTCATGACGAGCCCTCTGACAGAGGAGCGCATGACCCGCTTGGCGCAGCACTGCAAAACCTGACTGCGCCCATTTCGGAAGACGCTGGCGCAGAGACGTTGGAGGCGCACCGCCTTCAGCTGGTCGAAGGTGCGAAGAAGCTGGCTAGCATGAGACGCTTGTCAGAAGCCTACCAGCGAGAGATGGATCACGCTGTTGGCGGCTCGCCAGCCCCAGCTGGGCCCAGCCGCCTTGGCATGGTCCAGCAGCGCGGCGTAGCCATCGCCAACCTGTTCGGGGCAAGACGCCCTGTGTATGCTACACCTGCGGAGAACATTCGAGCCGCCCAGGCGGCGGCGGAGGAGCTGGACAATTTCGAGGGCGAAGAGCACCGCCTGATGGTGGAGCGAGTCCAGCGGCTCCTCGACGCGGCTGCCGCGCAGAACGAGGCCGGCTGCTGCTCAGAGGCGCCGCAGCGGCAAAATGACGACCTTCACCGAGACCAAAGCGCGACGTCTCGAACACCGACTGGCGGCGCCCGAGGAAGAAAAGACCAGGATCCGATTGTCAGCCATAGTCGGACTCACATCACCATAGAGCACGACCGAGATGGCCGCCCGAGAGCAGTGGAACGACGGGACGACTGCCCGCCTCCTCGCAGGGAAGGGCGCGTCTCCCCGCCGCCTGTTGATCATCCGACTCTTGGCGACCGCCTTGGCCGCCGAGAGGGAGTCGGGGAAAATGATGCCCGCCACCGGATCGACCGGCTTCACCGATCCCTGGCGCTGGAAGAAGAAGACGAGTTGGGTCCGCCTTGTTTCGGGCCCTGCATTCGAGACGAGCCCTTTCCCAAAGGGTTCATGCTCCCAAGAGACACACCCAAGTACACCGGCTCTGTGAAGCCGGAAGACTGGCTAGTCGACTACTCCACGGCTGTCAGCATAGCGAATGGCAACAAGTGTGTCGCCGTAAAGTACATTCCGCTCATGCTCCAGGGCACGGCCCGGACATGGCTGAACAGCCTGAAGCCCCGCAGCATCAACAGCTGGGTCGACTTCACTGAAGCATTCATCCGCAACTTCACCAGCACATACAAGCATCCTCCCAAGCCTCGTCACCTCTCCTTGTGCGTGCAAGGTCCCGACGAGTCGACTCGCGACTACCTCACGCGTTGGGCCGAGCTTCGGAACTCCTGCGAGGGCGTGCACGAGGTGCAGGCTATCAAGTACTTCACCGCCAGGTGCAGAGAAGGCACCCTCCTCAAGCACAAGCTCCTCTGCGACAAGCCAGAAACCCTCGACGAGCTGCTGATCGTAGCGGACAAGTATGCCACGGCCGACTCCTCCATGAAGGCGGAGATTCAAGTTAGCGCAACTGGCAAAGTGCCCCCCCAGGCTCCAAAAACTCCGGCAGGAGACGCCAGTCGGCGGCAACAGCAGAACAACCACAAGCGCAAGGTCCCGCAGCCGGCTTCCAGCAGCCGGCAAGTGGCGACAGTTGAAGACCAGCAGCCGGACGGGCAGCCTTTGCCCAAGCGACAGAAAGGCGGCAAGCCCAACTGGTTGCCGGCTTTCTCCTACGAGCAGACTCTGGATGGACCTTGCAAGTTCCATAGCGGCGCAAAGCCGTCAAATCACACCACCCGGAAGTGCCACTGGCTCACCAGGATCACCAAGGGAGACGGCCTCCTACCTCCCCCACCTACTGGGCAGCCGCCTCCGCCTCTGCCCCAGCAGCCGGCTGTCAAGCTAGTCGGCACAGTACAAGACGAATACCCCGAAGAACACGGAGCCTACATGGTGTTTACCAGTATGGCTGATGATCAACGCAGCAGGCGGCTACAGCGACAAGAGGTGAATGCAGTAGCATCAGAGACGCCAGAGTTCATGCACTGGTCCAAAAAGCCTATCAGCTGGAGCAGGGCTGATCATCCAGAAGTGATGCCGAGTCCGGGCTCTTATGCCTTGGTCTTGGATGCCACCTTTGCCACGGATAGACGAGCTGCTCGTTTCTCACGGGTCCTGATAGACGGAGGCAGCAGCATTAACATCCTGTACAAGGACACCATGGAGAAATTAGGAATCAAGCAAAGACAGCATCAGAACAGCCGGACTATGTTCCACGACATTGTTCCTGGGCTTTCCTGCTCACCAATCGGCAAGATCCTGATGGACGTCCTCTTCGGAGACAAAGATCACTTCCGCCGAGAGTCAGTTTGGTTTGAGGTGGTGGACCTTGAGAGCCCATACCATGCACTACTGGGCCGACCCGCCTTGGCCAAGTTCATGGCAGTCCCCCACTACGCCTACCTCAAAATGAAGATGCCCAGCTCCAGGGGAATTCTAACTGTAGCCGACGACTACCGGAAGTCGTCTGCCTGTGCGACTGAGAGCAGTCGGCTAGCCGAGTCCCTGGTGATCGCAGCCGAGAAGCGGCTCCTGGAGCGGGTTGTGGCGATGGCCGGCAAGCATCCAGAGGTGTCGCCCAACCCAAAGGAGTCGGAGGCTGAGGGTTCGTTCAAGCCGGCCAAGGAGACAAAGAAGATACCCTTGGATCCGGAGCACCCAGAGAGGTACGCTGTCGTAGGCGCAAACCTCGACAACAAATAGGAAGGCGAGCTCGTCGATTTCCTCCGTGAGAATCGGGACATCTTCGCATGGTCCCCCAAAGACATGCCAGGTGTACCAACGGAATTCGCCGAGCACAAGCTTCATGTCCGATCTGATGCAAAGCTGGTCAGGCAGCCCCTGCGCTGCCTATCAGAAGAGAAAAGAAGAGTTTTCGGAGAAGAAATAGCCCGGCTCCTAGCGGCCGGCTTCATTATGGAAGTATTCTTTCCAGAGTGGCTAGCCAATCCGGTCCTGGTACTGAAGAAGAACAAGCAGTGGCGAATGTGTATTGACTACACGAGCCTCAACAAGGCCTGCCCCAAGGACCCGTTTGCTTTGCCAAGAATTGATCAGGTGATAGACTCCACAGCCGGATGCGAGCTGTTGAGCTTTTTGGATGCATATTTAGGATATCACCAGATCAAGCTGAACCCGGCTGACAGACTGAAGACCGCCTTCATCACGCCGTTTGGAGCCTTCTGCTACCTCACCATGACGTTCGGCTTGAGGAATGCCGGCGCCACCTTTCAGCGTTGCATGCAGAAGTGCCTCCTCAAGCAACTAGGGAGAAACGCCCACGTCTACGTGGACGATGTGGTGGTGAAGACGGAAAAGCGCAGAACGCTGCTGGAAGACTTCAAGAAGACCTTTGAGAACCTGCGCCAATTCCAGATCAAGCTCAACCCTGAGAAGTGCGTCTTCGGAGTACCAGCCGGCCAACTCCTTGGCTTCCTGGTCTCTGAACGCGGCATAGAGTGCAACCCTGTAAAGATCAAGGCCATTGAGAGGATGGAGGTACCCAGCCGACTGCTGGACGTGCAAAAGTTCACCGGCTGCTTGGCGTCCATCAGCCGATTCATCAGTCGGCTGGGCGAGAAAGCTCTCCCCTTATACCAACTCATGAAGAAGACCACTTTTTTCGAGTGGAACCACAAGGCAGACGAAGCTTTTCTCCAGTTGAAGAAGATGCTAACTACTCCACCTGTTCTGGCGGCTCCGACTCCTAAGGAACCTATGCTCCTGTACATCGCCGCCACCAGCCGGGTAGTCAGCACAGTCATTGTAGTGGAATGCAAGGAGGAAGGCAAGGCATTACCTGTCCAGAGACCGGTATATTACCTGAGCGAAGTACTGTCGGCCTCCAAGCAGAACTATCCCCACTACCAGAAGATGTGCTATGGCGTGCACTTCACCGCCAAGAAACTGAAGCCCTACTTTCAAGAGCATCCAATCACTGTGGTCTGCACGGCCCCACTTGCCGAGATCATCGGAAGCCGAGATGCTTCTGGCCGAGTGGCCAAGTGGGCCTTAGAGCTGGCTCCCTACACCATCCACTACCAGCCCCGCACCGCCATCAAGTCACAAGCACTAGCCGACTTTCTCGTCGACTGGGCTGAAACCCAATACCTACCTCCAGCGCCCGACTCCACCCATTGGCGGATGCATTTTGACGGCTCCAAGATGCGCACTGGCTTGGGAGCCGGTGTCGTCCTCACTTCCCCAAAAGGCGACAAGCTCAAATACTCACTGCAAATCCATTTCGCCGCCTCCAACAACGTCACTGAGTACGAGGCGCTCATTCACGGGCTCCGGCTTGCCAAAGAACTTGGCATTCGCCGGATCCTGTGTTTTGGCGACTCGGACTTAGTGGTCCAACAGTCGTCAGGCGACTGGGACGCCAAAGATGCAAACATGGCGAGTTACCGTTTCCTCGTGCAACAACTCAGTGGATATATCGAGGGGTGCGAGTTCCTCCATGTGCCAAGAAACGACAACGACCAAGCAGACACCTTGGCACGAATCGGCTCTACCCGCCAAGCGATACCATCCGGCGTCGCCCTTTAGAGCCTCCTCAAGCCGTCTGTCAAGCCTTCACTAGAATCAGACTCCATCTTCGTGCCGGCTCCTCCCGAAGAAGTCGGATCCGACTCCAGAGCCCCAACAGACGGTACGAGGATTTTGGCAGATGGCTCCAAAGGCGCCACAGCCGAAGCCGGCCCAGGGACTGCAGTACCCAGCCCGAGGACTGCGGCGGCGGGCTCGAAGACTCCAGAACTCGGCCCAAGAGCCGCGCCAGTCGGCCTGGGGACTTCATTAACCCAGCAAGCGGTTGTTGACTCCAACCCGCCGCCTCCCGGCCCAGCTGCCCTCGTCCAAGTCCCAGTTCTGGCAGTCGAAGAAATAGCAGCACCCTCATGGGCCCAGCCCATCCTCAAATTCCTGGTGAGCAAGTACAACGCCGAGAGGCAGCCTACACCATAGTCAACAGAGAGCTGGTCAGGCGCAGTGTCACTAGTGTCTACCAGCGCTGCGTAGATCCAGAGCAAGGCCAAGCAATTCTCAAAGACATCCATCAGGGCGAGTGCGGCCACCATGTGGCTTCAAGAGCACTCGTTGCCAAAGCCTTTCGACACGGTTTCTTCTGGCCGACTGCCTTAGAAGAGGCCAAGGAATTGGTCCAAAAATGCAAAGGGTGCCAGAAGTTCAGCTCCAAGCTGCACCAGCCGGCTTCTGCACTCAAGACCATCCCCATTGCCTGGCCTTTCGCAGTTTGGGGCCTAGACATGGTGGGACCATTCAAGATGGCACGAGGTGGCTTAACTCACTTACTTGTTGCAGTGGACAAGTTCACCAAGTGGATAGAAGCAAAGCCAATCAAGAAACTGAACGGTCCGACTGTCTTGACTTTCATCTCCGATATCACAATTCGGTACGGCATACCACACAACATCATCACCGACAACGGCACAAATTTTGCCAAAGGCGCCTTGACCCGTTTTTGCGCAACACAGGGCATCCGACTGGACCTAGCGTCCGTCGCCCATCCACAGTCAAATGGCCAGGTGGAGCGAGCAAACGACCTCATCCTGTCCGACATCAAGCCCCGACTGGTCGAGCCTCTGGAGCGCTCGGCTGGTTACTGGCTCGATGAGTTGCCAGCCGTCCTCTAGATTCTGCGCATGACTCCAAACAAGTCAACCGGCTTCACGCCTTTCTTCCTCGTCTACGGTGTTGAAGCCGTCATCCCAATGGACATAGAGTTCGACTCCCCGCGAGTCACCATGTACACCGAGGAGGAAGCAGAAGAAGCACGTCAAGACAACGTCGATTTGATGGAAGAGGGCCGGCTGTTGGCACTCAGCCAGTCCAGCATCTACCAGCAGAGCCTGCGCCGATACTACAACAGGAAGGTCAAGCCGAGATCTTTCCAAGAGGGCGACCTTGTGCTCCGACTGATCCAGCAAACAGCCGGCCAACACAAGCTGTCGGCACCTTGGGAAGGCCCTTTCATCATCAGCAAAGTGCTGGGCAACGACTCCTACTACCTGATTGACGCTCAGAAGCCCCGAGCACGCAAGTGGGACGACTCCGGCAAAGAGACATAGCGGCCATGGAATGCAAATCTCCTCCGAAGATTTTAGAGTTAATGCAGTATGTACCACGCTACCCTTTGTATTAAAGTATCAAGACTTCGGGCCCCCTGAGACGAGCTCGGGGACTGCGCTCTTTTGTCTATATGATAAAAGTTATGCCTACGAGTGTGTTACTCTTTGTTATGCCGCTTGGCACTGGGCTCGACAGGTCGGCCCGGGGACTTGCCGCCTTGCACTATGAAATGCTTCCTGCAGCCGGACAAGTAGTGTGTGACGCCTAAGCCATCTCCTGTCAGAAGCCGCAGCTCGCAGAGCGACTGTACGGCGGGCAGGGGTAAGGTAGAATGGGCATTCACATGAAAAATGGCTAAGGACTCAAAGCATAAAACATAGCTTAAGCCGGCTTCCAGCCTTCCTTTTACCAACCGACTATTAAGCAGTCGGCTCATCGCTTTCTGTTCAAATTGCTAAAAAACTCTAAAACGGCTAAGTACTTGCCTTCCCAAAAGTAGCCAAGCATTTGACCCAACGGCAGTCCGCAGAGCGGCTGTCCAACCGGCAAGACAGGCAACTAAGGGAAAGCGGCAAAGGAAAAAAGCCAAAAGAGCAATGAGCAAGAAAAGATAGAACTTGGATAAATATTTACATAGCATAGGCCCTTGGCCGAATCTTCGAGCAGAAGTTCAAAATACACCCCACGGGTGGAATTGTGCGAATTAACAAGTTCTTCAAGATTACTAAAGCAGATAAAATAATGATAAGGCGGCAGCCTAAGATGCGGCAGACGGATTCGGAGGGTCGGAGGAGGCGGCAACGTCAGGCGTTGGGGCGGCCGGCTGGGCAGTCTCGGCTTGATCGCCTCCGGTGGCAGTCGTCTCGGTCGCACGCGGCTCGTTGCTGGAGGTGCGGTCGAGCTGAGGCTAGCCATCCGCTCCGTCTTCTGGAGCTTCCGTCTCGCCTCCGTCCTCCGCCTCGCCTTCCTCCTCGATGCTGGAGCCGATCACCTCCGCCGAGTCCTCGCCGTAGTCTGGGTTCATCCCAGACCACTCCGGCGGTACCTCCTCGCCGTCTTCAGACCGCTCGGGGACGAAGACGCTGGTGTCGGTGTACTCGGAGATCGCTGCGGCACGCTTGACGAGGGCATTTTCCGCGGCTGCCAGCTCCGGCTGGGCCTCTGACCGGAGTGTGGCCAGCCGGTCTAGATCCAGCCCCGGATACCACGCCTTGACGAACTCCAAGGCCCGGCGTGCTCCAACTCAGGCCGAGGAACCCTTCTAGGCCTCAAGACGACCAGCCGCGACCTCAAGCCAGTCGGCAGTCAGGCTGGGGGTGCACGGAGCCTGCATGTCCGGCCACAGGGCGGCAATCACCTGAGCGCCGACACGTTGAAGCCGGCGCAGCATCTGGTGAGTCGGCCGAAGGCGAGCCTCGATGCTCAGGATATGCTCATCAAGGGTTCAGGGGGCGTCAGTGGCGATCTCTGCACCTTCCGCCCTCTGACCTTCGCGGTCAGCCTCGATGGCTTGGATGGCGTACTGCGAGTGCCGAGGGAAGAAGTCTGCCAAGATGGAAGAAACGAAGAAACAAGTCAAAAACCGGGAGTCAGCATGATTTATAATTGGCAGCTTGAAGAAAGAAAGTAAAGAAACTCACCATCAATGATGTCTTCAATCTCATGGAAGTTGGAGGCCAGCATTGCCTCTCTGTCAGTCCAGGAGGAGCGCTCTCTCGCGAACTCGGCCAGGAGGGCGGTTTCCGCCGATTCTGCCTCTTTCTGCGTCTTCGAAAACAGCTCCCTCTGCTCTGCCAATTGAGTGGCCAGCAAATCGCGCTCTGTGGCGAGCTTGCTGCACTCCTCCCCCTTGGCGCGCAACGTGGAGTTGGCCTCCACTTAGCTACTGTTGAAGAACAGCATTGGCTTCTGAAGAGAAGGAAGAAAGAAGGCGTTAAGTCGTCAGAAAAGAAGGTCACCGGGGAGATCCGGCCCGACTGCTCGGCAGTCGGCCCGAATCTCGGGGACTACAACCCGCGGGTGCGCCAGCGCGCCCCCGTGAAGAAGGAAAAGAACTCACTCCGGCTCTCCGACAAGTCGGCGGTCCGCTTGCCCAGCTCTTCAACGTTGCGGTTGAAGGCAGTAACGCGGAGGTTGTGATAGTCCTGCGACAAAATATTTCAGACAAAAGTAAGTACCCGGAACACACCAATAGGAGTTCCGGGCCGCCTGCTCAGCAGCCGACCCGAAACTCGGGGACTACACCCAGTGGGTGCGCTAGCGCGCCCCCATAGAGAGGAACAAAAACAAGGAAAAAAGAGGACCAAAGAGAAAGCATACCCGGACGGCTGCTCGCGACGCTAGGTACGCCTTGGTGCAATTCTGGATCGCGTCGCCCTCAGCTCGCAGCTTCATCTGGACGTCCAGAAGCGCCTGGTTCAGTGGCCCCGTGCCGCCTCCTCGCACCCACCCAATGGGCGCGGCGCTTGTCGCTTTGGCATCTGGGATCGCTGAGCTGGCGGTGCCGGTCTCCAGGGGGCGTGGTGCCGAAGTCGCCTTCTCAAGACGGCGTCGCGTTGGCGAGCCAACTTGAAGAAGTAGCCTCGCCACGGCCTCGTCTTCGGTCAACGGCACCGGCGGGACTACCGGCTGTTCGCCTTGCACGCTCCCAGACGGCGGCGGAGGTGGTGGCGGAACGATCACGTCCGGCGTGGAGGAGTCGCCGCCTTCCCTCTCCAGGACGGGGTTCTCGCCGCCGGTTTCCCCAGTCTGCCCCGTGAACTCCGGAGGCGGCGGCGCAGAGTTCAGCGGGGTGACGAACACCGCCGATTGGTGGCGCGCGGCCTCCTCAGCCTGCCGCTTCGCCGCGACGGCGGCTTCGGCCCCGGCCAGCTTCTTCTTGGCGGAGGCCTCCGCCTTATCGGCCTCCACCTTCTCCAGGCGGGCGGCCTCTTCCTTGTTGTGCTTCTCCTGCGCATTCTGCTCCATCGCCTCCCGAAGGTCGGCGACGGGGTCAATCCGCTGAGTGGAGGCGGACGTCTCCGCTGACCCCATGACGGAGGCGGCGGCGACCCTCTCAAGAGTGAGGGGAGCCCTGAAGTAAGGGAAGCAAGTAAAAAACTCAGACAAAGCTACAGAGAAAGAATAAAGCATCAAGACAGAATACTTACGCGAAGACCAGCGGCGGCTTCTTCACTTCCTTACGGAAGCGGATGGCCTTCACAGCCGCCTCGTCCCGCCGGGTCGCTGCAGCCGAACTCTTGGGCTTCTTCGGCCGACTGCCAAACAAAGTAGGCACGGCCCAGTGCTTCTTCCCGCCGCCCGGAGCACCCGGTGCGGCAGAAGAGCCCGCACCAGGATGGCTGGCTCCTGGACGGGGGCGGGGGGCGACCTCCTCATCATCGTCAGACCAGTCCTCTAGACTGGCCCCGAGCCGCGGGCCGCCTCCTCCCTTGGCGTCGTCTTCCAATGCCGCCGCCCCCAGATCGGGGTCGTCGATGTCGCTCTCCACCCGGTCGGCAAGGAACTCACGGGCCGGCCCCGAGGTGCCGGCTGGTGGATGGAGGAGGGGATTCTGACCAAGGCCGACTAGTCAGGTCGCACAAAACAGACTCGGCAAGAAAGAAGACAACTCGAAGAAAGAAAGAAAGGGCAACTCACTATAGGTGGGGGGTTGGCGCGGGAGTACGGCTCCTTGCCGAACCGCCAGTCCTCCAGCAGCTTGCTGTCCGAGAGGTAGTTCACCATGTAGGCCACCTCCTCGTGAGGCATGTCCTTGGTGCACATTCGATTCGGATCACGGCGCCTGCTCATTTGGCATATCATGTGGGGGCGGCCTTGGAGCGGGAGAACTCGGCCTGCCACAAAGGCGGCCAGCAGGTCCGGACCAGTCAGGCCCTCTGACTGCGTCAGCACTCAAAGTCGGGTGACGGCGCCGGCTCCTGCAGGCGTCAGCGACTTGGCCTGGTACGACCAGTTGGGCAGTCTCCCAGCCGGCAGGCCGGCTTCGAAAGCCGGCAGGTTGACCCAATCGCCCCTCGCAAAGACGCTCTTGATGTAGAAGTACGAGCGCTGCCACATCTTCACTGACTTTATCATCTTGATGGTGGGGAAGGGGTTGTCTGCCCCCAATCTCCGCACGGTGATGAAAGCGCCGCATTGTGCCGGCACGCCTGCAGCCTGGGTGCCGAGCTTGGAGAATAAGAACTCCCCCCAGAGCTCGAGGGTGGGGAGGACTCCGAGGAAGCCTTCGCACAAGGCCACGAAGGCGGGCAGTAGCACCACCGTGTTGGGCGTGAGGTGGTGCGGCTGGAGGCCGTAGAACTCCAGAAAAGAGCGGAAGAAGCTGCTCGCCGGCAGCCCCAATCCGCGCAGGCAGTGCGAGCAGAAGATGACCCGCTCGCCCTCCTCCGGCGTAGGGGAAATCTCCCCCTTCGGCGCAAGACACACCCGCACGTGATCTTCGTCGGGGAGACGACGAGTCTTGCGGAGGAACTCGATGTGGTCATCGTGCACTTCTGAGCCGTCCCAGGTGCCGGAATGCACCGAGGGAGGCGTGGCGGCAGAAGATGAACTCATCACGAGCTGATCGCCGCGGCGTTCGGCAAAGCTTGGGCGCGCAGCGGAGCAAGGAAGAAGAAGAAGGAGAAGAGCAAGGAGTAGTGGGAAGGATGGGCGCGCGTGCTCTGCCGCGCCCCCTCCCCCCTACTTATAGCCTCATGGGCTGCGAAGCCGAGGGGGCGGGCGTCGGATTTACTGCGCCCATGACCCCCACGTTTCCACGACAAAGTTACTGCGTGCAGTAACTTCACCAGAATCCCAACCGTCAGCGTGGGCCACAGCGGATCCGCTTGAGGGCCGAGGGGCGGTAGTGGCGGGCCCCTCCTACGGGCCTGTCCCGTCACGCCCGTAGGCTGGCAGACTAGCCCGGCCGCGCGCTGCCAAGTGACGGGCCCGGAATGGGCGACGGCCTGGAAGCTTAGTCGGCACGCTACTTGGATCCCGCCAAGACATTCGAAATACTGTGCAAGTCAGAGTTGGGCGAGTCCGACTCCTTCAAGTCGGCCCGACGGAAATCAAGCAAGAACCATGTGTCGAGCACCCGGAGAGAGAAACTGCTGAGGCTTCTCGGCCGATCGTCCATGGCGCCTCATCAGCTTCGGGGACTACTATCGGAGTAATGGGCCACGGGTAGGCTAACCCGAGCCCCAGAACCTTGCAAGACATCAGGGCAGGCTAACCCGAGCCCCAGAACCTTTCAAGACATCGGGGCAGGCTGCGCCCCTCAAGACCCCAGGACGAAGAGCCGCCTTCTGAGAAGTTGGCGGCAAGACAGCCGACTGCCCACTCGTGGCCGAGTCCCTTGACGACTTCAGGATAAGCCGACTCCTGACTAGCGACTTCCAGGGAAGCCGACTTTGGGGAGTCGGCCCGCGACTCCAACAAACCCCATGCCCTCATCAAGAGGGACGGGACGGGGAGTGGCTACAGTCAAGCCCACTCCCACCCCTTACCAGGGGCAGGCATGGCTACAACACGCCATACCCGGGAAGATCTCCGTGCGGCGTGGCACTGTTGCCATGCCGGCCCTGACATCAGCACCAAAGGACCGAATCCTGTGCCCACGACGGCTTGTCTGTATGACCCTGGGGCGGCGGGTCCCACCAGCCAGTGGGACCCCAGGAGACGGCAAGTGCACCCCCAGTCAGACCCGTTGGGAGTCGGCCCCCGAGAGTCGGCCAGATCCTCCCCCGGGCCCGCGCACCATTAATTAGATGTGATGGAGAGTGGCAATAGTGATCGCCCGCTAGGCGGCGGGGCTGTTGCCATGACTCCATGACCAAGCCCGCGTCATCAGAAGCACGACTACAATAATCAGCAGCCGGCAAGACCCGCCCGCGGCAGACGCGGCCTGTCGGCTCCGTACCTAGCCAGTCGGCGGGCCCCAGCAGTTGGCAGAGAAGACGGAGGTCGGGGACACTGACGGCTGGGCCCGCGTCCAGTCAGATTACCATTGTACCCCTGGGGGGTAGGCCTATATAAACCCCCCAGGGCACCCATGCAAAGGGTTGGAATCCATTAGCCCTAGACCAGATCATATAGGAGGGAGAGAGCTAGCCTTGCCCTCTCCTACCTCCAGAAAACAGCTCAAGGAGCAATCGTGTAAACATTTTGCCATAGTGATCATGCGGAGAACCCGCAGAGCAACAGTAGGGGTATTATCTCCCCGGAGAGCCCTGAAGCTGGGTAAGATTCGCCGGCGTGCATGTCTACGCCTCATCCCGTTTCCAGGCACCGGCGATGTTCTACTCGCCCCCACCATGATAAGCCATACTTTGGCATATGTCGCACCCAACCCCCGACACCTACACCATGTCCTTTTGTGCAAGGACGACGCTCCAAAAGCTAACAGCTCTCACGCTCTACCTTTAGTGTTGTCTTATGTTTTGCAGGAATTCCAAGATGTTTTCCCTGACGAGCTACCTCCGGGACTACCTCCACTATGAGGCATCGAGGACCACATCGACCTCATCCCCGGAGCACCTCTTCCGAACAAAGCTCCCTACCGAGTCAACCCCGATGAAACCAAAGAAATACAAAGGCAAGTAAAGCATCTCATAGACCATGGACATGTGCGTGAAAGTTTGAGTCCTTGTGCCGTTCCGGTCATTCTTGTGCCAAAACGAGATGGCAGCTTTCGCCTGTGTTCTGATTGTAGACCTATTAATGCTATCACCGTTCACTATAGGTATCCCATTCCATGCCTTGATGATGTGCTTGATGAACTTAGTGGTGCCACTATATTTTCAAAAATTGATCTTAAAAGTGGTTACTATCAAATCCGCATACAAGAGGGTGCTGAATGGAAAACTGCTTTCAAAACAAAGTTTGGCTTGTATGAGTGGTTAGTCATGCCTATGGGTCTATCGGAAGCACCGAGTACTTTTATGCGTCTTATGAATTATGTCTTTCGCCCTTACATTGGTGAGTTTGTTGTGGTCTACTTCGATGATATCCTTGTTTATAGAAAATCTCTTAAATATCATGTCACCCATGATAGAACTGTTTTGCAAACTCTTCGAAAACCACGTCTCTATGCTAATATGGAAAAAATGCCTTTTTGGCGTTGATAAGCTCGTTTTCTTGGGTTTTGTTGTTTCCTCTAAGGGTGTTCATGTTGATGACTCTAAGATAAATTCTATTAAAACTTGGACACAACCAACCAACTTACAACAAGTGTGTAGCTTACTTGGTTTAGCCGGTTTCTACCGTAGATTTGTGAAGGACTTTAGCACCATTGCTTCACCTTTGCATGCTTTGAGAAAGAAGAATGCACCCTTTGTTTGGGGACCATCCCAAGATACCGCTTTCAATGAGCTTAAGAATTTGCTTACTCATGCTCCCGTGCTTGCTTTACCCAACTTTGAGAAACCCTTTGAGATTCACTGCGATGCTAGTGGTAATGGCATAGGAGGTGTGTTAACGCAAGAGAAGCGCCCCATTGCTTACTTTAGTGAGAAACTTTCCAGAGCGCAACTCAATTACCCCATCTACGACAAAGAGTTATATGCTTTAGTATGAGTTTTGCATGAAGGGGAACACTATCTTCGCCCTCATGAATTTTTCATTCATATCGATCATGAAACACTTAAATACCTTAAGGGTCAAACTAAGTTGAATAAGCGTCATGCTAAATGGATTGAATTCATTGAGTCTTTTCCTTATGTCATCAAGTACATCAAAGGTAAGGAAAATGTTGTGGCGGACGCTCTTTCCCGCTTATGCATGCTTGTTACTCAACTTGAATTGGATGTCATTGGCTTTGCGCACATAAAAGATTTGTATGCGCATGATCCCACTTTTTCTGTTCCTTATGCCAAGTGTTTGACGCATACATCTTGGGAACGCTATTACATCAAAGATGGATATCTAATGAGAGCTAACAAACTTTGCATCCCCGAGTCTTCTATTCGTTTGTTGCTTTTGCAGGAATCTCATGGAGGAGGACTAATGGGACATTTTGGACGCGACAAGATTTTTGCTATGCTCTCCAAGAACTATTATTGGCTTAAGATGTTTCGCGACGTCAACCGCTTCACCAACCGATGCTCTACATGTCACAAAGCTAAGTCTAAAGCTCAATACCATGGCCTTTACATGCCTCTACCAATTCCATATCAACCATGGGAAGACATTAGCATGGATTTTGTACTTGGATTGCCTAGAACTAGAAATGGAAAGGATTCGGTATTTGTTGTTGTGGACCGATTCTCTAAGATGGCACATTTCATTCCTTGCAACAAGATAGATGATGCTTCACATGTTGCCAATATCTTTTGTAGGGAAATATCGCGTCTACATGGAGTGCCAAAGACGATTGTCTCGGACCGCGATGTCAAGTTCCTAAGCTACTTTTGGAAGACCCTATGTGCCAAGCTCAGAATCAAGCTACTCTTCTCCACGGCTTACCATCCTCAAACCGACGGCCAAACGGAGGTGACCAACCGCACACTCTCCTCTCTCCTTCGCGTGCTAATCAAGAAGAACATCAAGGAATGGGAGGAGTGTCTACCTATCACCGAGTTCTCCTACAACCACGCAAGACACTCAACTACCGGCAAGTCCCCCTTCGAGGTCGTCTATGGATTCAACCCATTGTCCCCTTTGGACATTCTACCTCTACCACTATAAGAGAGCATCAATATGGACGCAAGTGCACGTGTGAACCATCTCAAGAAGGTGCATGAAGATACAAGGCACACCATCGAGCGCCAAGTACAACGACTTGCGACCAAGCACAACATCAACAAGCACCCCATGGTATTCAACATTGGATATCTTGTGTGGCTACACCTTCGCAAGGACCGCTTCCCCAACGAACGCAAGTCCAAACTTCGACCCCGAGCGGATGGACCCTTCAAGGTGCTTGAACGCTACAACAACAACACCTACAAGATCGACATTCCACGCGACAAGTACTTCGTGAGCGACATCTTCAACATCAAAGACCTCTCGCCCTGCCATGATGATGAGGATTTTGATCCGAGGTTGGATCTTTCCCAACGGAGGGGAGATGCTGTGGATCCCCATGGACCTACCTACATCTTCCATGACACCACTTGACCAATGACAAGAGCCCGTGCGAGAACCATCAAGAACGAGGTTAACTCTCTCCTTGTTGAACTTCCCTTTGGCCCACTTGAGACATGGCTACTACCTGAAACGGAGATGCTTTGTGTGCTTAGGTACCATGTAAGCAACCAAGGAGAATTTAAGATGCATGATGGACATCAAGAGCATGAAGAACATCTTCCCAGCTCAGAAGTCCCAGAAGAACCGCCCATGCACCACCCAACTACCGCCCGGGCGGTACAACCGCTCGACCACCGGTCAACTACCGGTCAAGCTTCTGACATCAAGCGGTGCAAGGCCAGTACAACACCAGTTTATCCCTACAACTGCCACCTGACCGGTACAACCGCCCCAAGCACCGGTACAACCGCTCAGCACATCCAAAAATGCCTCCAGGAACCAGTACCTAAGCTCCCAGCGGTACAATCGCCCCCATGACCGGTACAACCGCCCTGCCTGTGCGCAGCGACAGGGGTTTCACCCCATGTATCCCCCAACCTACCCCTTCATGTACTTTGACTATATATACTTTCCCACCTCATCCTAGCTAGGGTTAGCCAAGTAGTAGCTCATTAGAGATAGAGCTTTGCTCATCCACATTGGATCTACTCCACGAGAAAGACCACGACCCCTCTTCAGAGAAGATCCCTTTGGATTCAAGACCCCCCTTTGGGTGGCCCCATCAAGACCTCCTCACGAAGAAGAACCGGCTACCTTTGTATCATCCCTTGTTGACCATGGATCGTGTGATCTCTTATGTACTCGAGGATCTAACATATGTGTGACTATTTATTCTTGGTTTGAGTGTTTATCTTCCTGCCCCCTTTGTGATTTCCCCTCGTGTTTACCCTCATGTTCTCAGTGTTCTTCATATGATTTGCTCCTTTCATGAAAGATCGGCCCCTAGGGTTCCTACCCTACATCAGTTGCCGACAGAGGTAGTCCCGCTGAGAAACAACTCTTGCCAGACCACCATCATCGCCATGATGCCAGTCTTCAACGCGCACGGTCTCGACCCAACTTGGGATGAGCCAGAAGAAGAGCTGGTGCAGGAATTCTTCGACAACTTGTCGGAGAGGTACGTTCGCGACGAGCCATAGCTCATCGGCAGCACCACCGTGGAGGAGCTGGCGTACATCGCCGCCCGGGCAGAGGAGGCGGCGCTTGCCAAGGAGGCCGGCAGCCTCGGCACCGTGGAGGACGAGGCCGACATGGACGCAGAGGAGAAGAAGTTCGCTGAGTGGACGGGAGCTGCCGGGGGATCCAGCGACCTCGGCGCTGGGCCCCCCTTGTCGAAGACGTGGCCGAGAAGTCGGCCGAAGAGAAGACCGAGGCAGAGGACCCCCCAGCCCAAAGAGAAAACGCGTCCTACGGCGGGCTAGCTCCGGTGAGCCGGTCCGGCCCGGCAGGACCGTGCAGTGGCAACAGGCCCAGGCGCAACCCACACGCGAGATGAGGGCCACGACAGCGAAGAAGGCCGCATCTGCCACTTCTTCCTCATCCAAGTGGCACAGGACGCCTTCGCCTTCCCTTCCCCCCGCGGACGCCGCCCCGAAGGCCGACTTCGACCTTGAGTCCTTCAGCCCGAAGTGGAAGAGGAGGCAAGCAGAGGAGGACGAGTAAGCATTTCGCCCTTCATCATTTCTAACCCTCAGCCTGCGCCATCTTTCCTGACTTGATCTTGTCTTTGCAGCGGCACAGAAATGCTGGCACAGAGGGCGGCGAAGAGGGCCAGGGCTTCGACGGGTGACAAGCCCCCGGCGAGCACTCCGCGCACGCCGGAGCTAGTGGTGATCAGCCCGGACAACAACCCTCGGTGCAGCCCCCGCTTCAGCCCCCAGCGTGAGTTCATTACTCACTCCCCATCAACATGCATTGAGGCGTGACTCCTTGGTGCTGACCTTGCCGGGTTTGCAGGAGGAGAGCGACAACAGGAGGAGCCACGGAGGGCCGTCCCCGTCAACCACGCCACCCAGAGGGGTGTCCCTAGCAAGGGCACCTTCCGCCGAGCCCACACACATGGAGGAGAAGGAGGAGGAGGCAAGCATGGGTCCTGGCGGCTCCGTCCTGGCCATGGACGTTGGCGGGGAGAGAACCACTTCTTCTCGGCCCGACACGGGTAAGGGGCTCGCCTCCCGTCTTTGTTTTCTTCCTGTTGTTTGTTCTGAATTTTGATTTTTTCCCTGCTTCATCTTCCTTTCTGGTTTCCAGACCCCCCGTTGATGGACCAGAAGGATATCGACACCGTCATCGAGGGGGTCGCTAAGGACGCTGAAGCCGAGGCCGCCAAGATCGCGGCTTATGAAGCCGCCAAGTCTACTGCCTGGGAGGCCGACAAGGGGCCTGCCGGGGAGGCCGGCGAGGCTGCTGCTAGGGAGGCCGACAAGGGTTCCGTCGAGGAGGCCGCCAAGGAGCCTATTGGGGAGGCCGGCAAGGTCACTGCCGAGGAGGATGCCAAGGAGCCTGCCTTGGAGGGGATGGCCGATGACCAACCTTCTTCCCCTGCAGCCCCCGCCTCGGGAAAATACTTGAAGGTGGGTGACGACTTGTTCGTCCGCCTCCCAGGGACGGCGAGTGCCAGGGCACCGACCGAAGGGGAGGTGTTTGATGATGAGGCGCTCGCCACCGCCGGGCTCTAGGTTGTCGACGAATCGAGCGCCGACGGCGGCGGTTCCGAAGAGGAGCAGCTTCTCCGGGCCATGAGCGCCAACTTCCAGAAGATCCAGGCGCTCCACCATGCTCGCCAAGACAAGGCGAAATCCAGGATGGCGGCGGTGGACAAGGCGGAGGCAGATTTTGAGGAGCGCATCGCTCAGACACATGTCTGGTTTGGCGGGGCCTGGGAAGAACTGAGGGCTGCCCAGGGTGAGCTCGATGAGCGCAAGCAAGAGCTCATCCTGAAGCAGGCCGAGGTCGACAAGGCCCAGGAGGCGGCGAAGGAGCAGGCTGCCAAGGATGAAGCCGCCCGGGTGCAGCAACAAGCTTTGCGGGACACCCAAGAGGAAGACCTCGTCACCTGCGAGCAGGCGCTTGCCGCCACGCTCTGCGGCAAGGATGAGGAGATCAAGAAGATTATCGCAGCGGACCCATGAGCTGGAGCAGAGGCACAAGGAGGCACTCGATGCTCTGGCCCTGGACCACGCCGACAAGGTGGAGAAGCTGGAGCTGGAGTGGCAGGAGCTGAAGAAGAAGGTCTCAGGGCCGAAGGAGGAGAGGGACGCGGCCAACTGCTCTCTGGCAGATTCACAGGTCACCGTCTCCGACCAGATCAAGCTGCTCTCCGAGGCCAACATCTTCATTGACGGTCTGAAGCTGTAGCTGGCGCTTTGGAGGGGAAGCTTTCAGAGGCCACAACCCGGGAGGAGACTCTAAAAAAGGTCCTCGAGACCGAAAAACAGCTGCGGAGTGATGATGCCGCTGCCCATAAGGACGTGGGGCTACGCAAAGAGCTGGTCTAGAAGAGCAACTCGGTGGGATTTTTACCCAGGTTCGGGCCGCAAGCTTTGTGTAAAACCCTAGTCCTGCTTTGTGTGTATTTAGTGTTCTTCAGCTCTTGAACTAGTTATGGTGCATGCCCAGTCCAAAAAGTCTGAATCCTTCCTCAGTATGCCTCGAGCCTCCTTTTATATGTCAAAAGGGGTTGCCATAGTGGCACACAGGAGGTGGAAAGTATGTACAATGTACAAGTTTATCTCCTGACATCCTAGGACAAATGCATTTAATGCGCCACCTATGTGTCCTCTTGCTTTATCGGGGACGGTAAAGGAGCTCGTCCCGTCCATCGCCGCCTCGCCTCGCTTCGACGCGCGTCCAAGGTGACGAGGCATGCAGCGCCACGCTGGCTGGCTAGCTGCTGAGCTGGTGCGGTGGCAGGGTCTTCACGAAGATCTGCATGCCACCACATAGGTGCTTGGCTGGTTGGCCTGGAAGCTGCATGCTGCCACACAAGTGTGTGCCTAGTTGGTAGGCTGGTCGCCACGTCGGAACGGGTGCGGGGCAGTGAAGCTTTGGTAAGTGCAGGCCTGGTGATACGTCTCCAACGTATCTATAATTTTTGATTGCTCCATGCTATATTATCTACTGTTTTGGACATTATTGGGCTTTATTATCCACTTCTATATTATTTTTGGGACTAACCTATTAACCGGAGGCCTAGCCCAGAATTGCTGTTTTTGCCTGTTTTAGGGTTCCGAAGAAAAGGAATATCAAACAGAGTCCAAACGGAATGAAACCTTCGGGAACGTGATTTTTAGGAAGATTATGATCCAGGAGACTTGGACCCTACGTCAAGAAAGAAAACAGGAGGGCACGAGGTAGGGGGCGCGCCCACCCCCACCAGGCACGCCCTCCACCCTCGTGGGCCCCCTGTTGCTCCACCGACATACTCCTTCCTCCTATATATACCCACGTACCCCCAAACAATCGGATACGAAGCCAAAACCCTAATTCCACTGCCGTAACTTTCTGTATCCACGAGATCCCATCTTGGGGCCTGTTCTGGAGCTCCACCGGAGGGGGCATCGATCATGGAGGGCTTCTACATCAACACCATAGCCTCTCCGATGAAGTGTGAGTAGTTTACCTCAGACCTACGAGTCTATAGTTAGTAGCTAGATGGCTTCTTCTCTCTTTTTGGATCTCAATACAATGTTCTCCCCCTCTCTTATGGAGATCTATTCGACATAATCTTCTTTTTGCGGTGTGTTTGTTGAGACCGATGAATTGTGGGTTTATGATCAAGTCTATCTATGAATAATATTTGAATCTTCTCTGAATTCTTTTATGTATGATTGGTTATCTTTGCAAGTCTCTTCGAATTATCAGTTTGGTTTGGCCTACTAGATTGATCTTTCTTGCAATGGGAGAAGTGCTTAGCTTTGGGTTCAATCTTGCGGTGTCCTTTCCCGGTGACAGTAAGGGCAGCAAGGCACGTATTGTATTATTGCCATCGAGGATAACAAGATGGGGTTTTCTTCATATTGCATGAGTCTATCCCTCTACATCATGTCATCTTGCTTAAGGCATTACTCTGTTCTTAACTTAATACTCTAGATGCATGCTGGATAGCGGTCGATGAGTGGAGTAATAGTAGTAGATGCAGGCAGGAGTCGGTCTACTTGTCTCGGACGTGATGCCTATATAAATGATCATACTTCTCATAACTATGCTCAATTCTGTCAATTTATCAACAGTAATTTGTTCACCCACCGTAGAATACTTATGCTCTCGAGAGAAGCCACTAGTGAAGCCTATGGCTCCTGGGTCTATCTTCATCATATTAATCTACTACTACTTAGTTATTTCCTTTACTAGTTACTTTGCCTTTATTTTACTTTGCATCTTTATCATAAAAATACCAAAAATATTATCTTATCATATCTATCAGATCTCACTCTCGTAAGTGGCCCTATAGGGATTGACAACCCCTATTTGCGTTGGTTGCGAGGATTTATTTGTTTTGTGCAGGTGCGAGGGACTCGCGCGTAGCCTCCTACTAGATTGGTACCTTGGTTCTCAAAAACTGAGGGAATACTTACGCTACTTTGCTACATCATCCCTTCCTCTTCGGGGAAAACCAACACAGTGCTCAAGAGGTAGCAAGAAGGATTTCTGGCGCCGTTGCGAGGGAGGTCTACGCAAAAGTCAACATACCAAGTACCCATCACATACCCTTATCTCCCGCATTACATTATTTGCAATTTGCCTCTCGTTTTCCTCCCCGCCACTTCACCCTTGCCGTTTTATTTGCCCGCTCTCTCTCTATCCTCCCTCTCTATTTGCCTCTTTTTGCCCGCTTGCTTTTTGTTTGCTTGTGTGTTAGTTTGCTTGATTGTCACGATGGCTCAAGATAATACTAAATTGTGTGACTTCACCAATATCAACAACAATGATTTTATTAGCACTCTGATTGCTCCTCTTACCGATGCTGAATCTTGTGAAATTAATGCTGCTTTGCTGAATCTTGTCATGAAAGATCCGTTCTCCGGCCTTCCTAGTGAAGATGCCGCTACCCATCTAAATAGCTTCGTTGATTTGAAGAAAGATGTGGATAATGATATTGTTAAATTGAAGCTATTTCCTTTTTCGCTTAGAGATCGTGCTAAAGCTTGGTTTTCATCTTTGCCTAAAAATAGTATTGATTCATGGAACAAGTGCAAAGATGCTTTTATCTCTAAGTATTTTCCTCCCGCTTAGACCATCTCTCTTAGAAATGATATTATGAATTTTAAGCAACTTGATCATGAACATGTTGCACAAGCTTGGGAGAGAATGAAATTAATGATACACAATTGCCCTACTCATGGTTTAAATTTGTGGATGATTATACAAATTTTTTATGCCGGATTGAATTTCGCTTCTCGAAATCTTTTAGATTTGGCCGCGGGAGGCACTTTTATGGAAATCACTTTAGGAGAAGCTACTAAACTCCTAGATAATATTATGGTTAATTATTCTCAATGGCATACTGAAAGATCTACTAATAAAAAGGTGCATGCGATAGAAGAAATTAATGTTTTGAGTGGAAAGATGGATGAACTTATGAAATTAGTTGCTAATAAGAGTGCTTCTTCTGATCCTAATGATATGCCCTTGTCTACTTTGATTGAGAATAATAATGAATCTATGGATGTGAATTTTGTTGGTAGCAACAATTTTGGTAACAACGCGTATAGAGGAAATTTCAAGCCTAGGCCTTATCCTAGTAATCCCTCTAATAATTATGGTAATTCCTACAACAATTCTTATGGAAATTATAATAATATGCCCTCTGATTTTGAATATAATATTAAAGAATTTATTACTTCACAAAAAAAATTTAACGCTATGATTGAGAAAAATTGCTTAAGATTGATGATTTGGCTAGGAACGTTGATAGAATTGCTCTTGATGTTGATTCTTTGAAACTTAGATCTATTCCACCTAAGCATGATATCAATGAGTCTCTCAAATCCATGAGAATTTCCATTGATGAGTGCAAAGAAAGAACCACTAGGATGCATGCTAAGAAAGATGCCTTTATAAGAGCGTGTTCTTCTAGTTGCTATGAAAATAAAGATGAAGATCTAAAAGTTATTGATGTGTCCCCTATTAAATCTTTGTTTTGCAATATGAATCTTGATAATGATGGGACTGAATATGATCCACCTTTACCTAGAAGGCGTTCCAAGAATTCGGAATTTGTTGATCTTATGCTAAATTTGATAAAAGTGGGATTGAAGAAATTAAAACCCTAGATGTTGCTAAACCCACTATTATGGATTTCAAGGAACTTAACTATGAAAATTTTCTCTTTGATTGATTGCTTTTCCTTGTTGCAATCCGTGCTAAATTCTCCTCATGCTTATAGTCAAAATAAAGCGTTTACTAAACATATCGTTGATGCCTTGATGCAATCTTATGAAGAAAACTTGAATTGGAAGTCTCTATACCTAGGAAACTTTATGATGAGTGGGAACCAACTATTAAAATTAAAATTAAAGATCATGAATGCTATGCTTTATGTGATTTGGGTGCTAGTGTCTCCACGATTCCAAAGACTTTGTGTGATTTGTTAGGTTTCCGTGATTTTGATGATTGCTCTCTAAACTTGCACCTTGCAGATTCCACTATTAAGAAACCTATGGGAAGAATTAATGATGTTCTTATTGTTGCAAATAGGAATTATGTGCCTGTAGATTTTATTGTTCTTGACATAGATTGCAATCCTTCATGTCCTATTATTCTTGGTAGACCTTTCCTTAGAACGATTGGTGCAATTATTGATATGAAGGAATGAAATATTAGATTCCAATTTCCATTAAGGAAAGGCATGGAACACTTTCCTAGAAAGAAGATTAAATTACCTTATGAATCTATTATGAGAGCCACTTATGGATGGCCTACCAAAGATGGCAATACATAGATCTATTCTTGCTTGTTATGCCTAGCTAGGGGCGTTAAACGGTAGCGCTTGTTGGGAGGCAACCCAATTTTATTTTTATTCCTTAGTTTTTGCTCATGTTTAGTAATATATAATTTATCTAGCCTCTATTTTGGTTGTGTTTTTTGTGTTTAATTAGTGTTTGTGCCAAGTAGAACCGTTGGGAAGACTTGGGGAAAGTCTTGTTGAACTTGCTGTAAAAACAGAAACTTTAGCGCTCACGAGAACTGCTGTCATTTTTATTTGGAGAGTGATATTTAGTTAATTTTTTTGAATATGATTAATAGATAAATTACGCACGTCCAGCAATTTATTTTAGAATTTTTGGGGTTACAGATCTTGCGCTAGCTATAGATTACTACAGACTATTCTGTTTTTGACAGATTCTGTTTTTCGTGTGTTGTTTGCTTATTTTGATGAATCTATGTTAGTAAAATAGTTTATAAACCATAGAGAAGTTGGAATACAGTAGGTATAATACCAATATAAATAAAGAATGAGTTCATTACAGTACCTTGAAGTGATCTTTTATTTTCTTTCGCTAACGGAGCTCACGAGATTTTCTACTTTAAGCTTTGTGTTGTGAAGTTTTCAAGTTTTGGGCAAAGATTTGATGGATTATGGAACAAGGAGTGGCAAGAGCCTAATATTGGGTATTCCCATGGCACCCCCAAGATAATCTAAGGACACCTAAAAGCCAAAGCTTGGGGATGCCCCGGAAGGCATCCCCTCTTTCGTCTACTTCTATCAGTAACTTTACTTGGAGCTATATTTTTATTTTCCACATGATATGTGTTTTGCTTGGAGCGTCTTGTATGATTTGAGTCTTTGATTGTTAGTTTACCACAATCATCCTTGCTGTACACACCTTTTGAGATAGCCATACATGATTTGGAATTTGTTAGAATACTCTATGTGCTTCGCTTATATCTTTTGAGCTATATAATTTTGCTCTAGTACTTGACTTATATCTTTTAGAGCACGGTGGTGGATTTGTTTTATAGAAACTATTGATATCTCATGCTTCACTTAGATTATTGAGAGTCTTAAATAGCATGGTAATTTTCTTAAAATCCTAATATGCTTGGTATGCAAGATTAATAATAAAACTTTCTTATGAGTGTGTTGAATACTATGATAAGTTTGATACTTGATAATTGTTTTGAGATATAGAGATGGTGATATTAAAGTCATACTAGTTGAGTAGTTGTGAATTTGAGAAATACTTGTGTTGATGTTTGTGATTCACGTAGCATGCACGTATGGTGAACCGTTATGTGATGAACTCGGAGCATGATTTATTTATTGATTGTCTTCCTTATGAGTGGCGGTCGAGGACGAGCGATGGTCTTTTCCTACCAATCTATCCCCCTAGGAGCATGCGCGTAATACTTTGCTTTGATAACTTGTAGATATTTGCAATAAGTATATGAGTTCTTTATGACTGATGTTGAGCCCATGGATTATACGCACTCTCACCCTTCCACCTTTGCTAGCCTCTCTAATACCGCACACATTTTGCCGGTATCATAGACCCACCATATACCTTCCTCAAAACAGCCACCATGCCTACCTATTATGGCATTTCCATAGCCATTTAGAGATATATTGCCATGCAACTTTCCACCGTTTCGTTTATTATGACACACTCCATCATTGTCATATTGCTTAGCATGATCATGTAGTTGACATCGTATTTGTGGCAAAGCCACCATTCATAATTCTTTCATACATGTCACTCATGAGTCATTGCATATCCTGGTACACCGCCGGAGGCATTCACATAGAGTCATATTTTGTTCTAAGTATTGAGTTGTAATTGTTGAGTTGTAAGAAAAATAAAAGTGTGATGATCATCATTATTAGAGCATTGTCCCAGTGAGGAAAGGATGATGGAGACTATGATTCCCCCACAAGTCGGGATGAGACTCCGGATGAAAAATAAATAAAAGAGGCCAAAGAAGCCCAAATAAAAAAAGGAGAAAGAAAAGAGGCCATAAAAAAGAGAAAAGGCCCAAATAAAAATAAAAAATGAGAGAAAAAGAGAGAAGGGACAATGTTACTATCCTTTTACCACACTTGTGCTTCAAAGTAGCACCATGATCTTCATAATAGAGAGTCTCTCATGTTATCACTTTCATATACTAGTGGGAATCTTTCATTATAGAACTTGGCTTGTATATTCCAATGATGGGCTTCCTCAAATTGCCCTAGGTCTTCATGAGCAAGCAAGTTGGATGCACACCCACTTAGTTTGTTTTTGAGCTTTCATATACTTATAGCTCTAGTGCATCCGTTGCATGGAAATCCCTACTCACTCACATTGATATCTATTGATGGGCATCTCCATAGCCTGTTGATACACCTAGTTGATGTGAGACCATCTTCTCCCTTTTTGTCTTCTCCACAACCACCATTCTATTCCACCTATAGTGCTATATCCATGGCTCACGCTCATGTATTGCGTGAAAATTGAAAAAGTTTTGAGAATGTCAAAAGTATGAAACAATTGCTTGGCTTGTCATCGGGGTTGTGCATGATTTAAATATTTTGTGTGGTGAAGATAGAGCATAGCCAGACTATATGATTTTGTAGGGATAACTTTCTTTAGCCATGTTATTTTGAGAAGACATAATTACTTTGTTAGTATGCTTGAAGTATTATTATTTTTATGTCAATATGAACTTTTGTCTTGAATCTTTCAGATCTGAATATTCATACCACATATAAGAAGAATTACATTAAAATTATGCCAAGTAGCACTCCGCATCAAAAATTCTGTTTTTATCATTTACCTACTCGAGGACGAGCATGAATTAAGCTTGGGGATGCTTGATACGTCTCCAACGTATCTATAATTTTTGATTGCTCCATGCTATATTATCTACTGTTTTGGACATTATTGGGCTTTATTATCCACTTTTGTATTATTTTTGGGACTAACCTATTAACCGGAGGCCCAGCCTAGAATTGCTGTTTTTGCCTGTTTTAGGGTTTCGAAGAAAAGGAATATCAAATGGAGTCCAAACGGAATGAAACATTCGGGAACAAGATTTTTAGGAAGATTATGATCCGGGAGACTTGGACCCTACGTCAAGAAAGAAAACAGGAGGGCACGAGGTAGGGGGGGGGCGCGCCCTCCACCCTCGTGGGCCCCCTGTTGCTCCACGGACGTACTCCTTCCTCCTATATATACCTACGTACCCCCAAACGATCAGATACGGAGCCAAAACCCTAATTCCACCACCGTAACTTTCTGTATCCACGAGATCCCATCTTGGGGCCTGTTCCGGAGCTCCGCCGGAGGGGGCATCGATCACGGAGGGCTTCTACATCAACACCATAGCCTCTCCGATGAAGTGTGAGTAGTTTACCTCAGACCTATGGGTCCATAGTTAGTAGCTAGATGGCTTCTTCTCTCTTTTTGGATCTCAATACAATGTTCTCCCCCTCTCTTGTGGAGATCTATTCGATGTAATCTTCTTTTTGCGGTTGTTTGTTGAGATGGATGAATTGTGGGTTTATGATCAAGTCTATCTATGAATAATATTGGAATCTTCTCTGAATTCTTTTATGTACGATTGGTTATCTTTGCAAGTCTCTTCGAATTATCAGTTTGGTTTGGCCTACTAGATTGATCTTTCTTGCAATGGGAGAAGTGCTTAGCTTTGGGTTCAATCTTGCGGTGTCCTTTCCCGGTGACAGTAAGGGCAGCAAGGCACATATTGTATTGTTGCCATCGAGGATAACAAGATGGGGTTTTCTTCATATTGCATGAGTCTATCCCTCTACATCATGTCATCTTGCTTAAGGCATTACTCTGTTCTTAACTTAATACTCTAGATGCATGCTGGATAGCGGTCGATGAGTGGAGTAATAGTAGTAGATGTAGGCAGGAGTCGGTCTACTTGTCTCGGATGTGATGCCTATATACATGATCATACCTAGATATTCTCATAACTATGCTCAATTCTGTCAATTGCTCAACATTAATTTGTTCACCCACCTTAGAATACTTATGCTCTCGAGAGAAGCCACCAATGGAACCTATGGCCCCCGGGTCTATCTACATCATATTAATCTACTACTACTTAGTTATTTCCTTTGCTATTTACTTTGCCTTTATTTTACTTTGCATCTTTCATAAAAATACCAAAAATAGTATCTTATCATATCTATCAGATCTCACTATCGTAAGTGGCCCTCTAGGGATTGACAACCCCTATTTGCGTTGGTTGCGAGGATTTATTTGTTTTGTGCGGGTGCGAGGGACTCGCGCATAGCCTCCTACTGGATTGATACCTTGGTTCTCAAAAACCAAGGGAAATACTTACGCTACTTTGCTGCATCATCCCTTCCTCTTCGGGGAAAACCAACGCAGTGCTCAAGAGGTAGCACCTAGCTCCGTAGACGCCCCCGGCAAGGCCCTTGCTGGGATCTCGTGGGCGTCCCCGGCAAGGGTCTTGCCGGGAGCTTGCGAGCATCCCTCTTCGTCTTCTGGTGCTCATCTAGGCCTGCAGGCCTTTGGTTTTCACCAAGATCTGCATGCCACCATGCAGGCGCTCCTGAGCCTCGGTCTTGACGTTGTCGATAGCGTCATAAATCTCAGGCTCAAGGGTGGTGGTCTTGCTGGTGTTGGGCAAGTTGCCCCCACAAGGTTCTTGCCGGGGCCATGTAGGCCATCCTAGCAAGGCTCTTGCCGGGGGAAGCCCATCTTGTCCCTTTGCTCTTTATGCTTCTGGCTTGGGTGCTTCCTCAACAGCCTTGTATCTGCTCCCTCTGCCCTGCCGAGCCTGGCCGTAGGTGTGGCTACGATTGCCTGTGCACAGGTAAAGGGGTACAGAAGGGCCCCTAGTTTTGTACACCGACAACTATGTTCTAAGATTGATGTTGCTATGACTTTGCTATGCCTAATGCTTGTCACTAGGGCCCAAGTGCCATGATTTCAGATATGAACATATTATGTTTTCATGAATATATTTGTGTTCTTGATCCTATCTTGCAAGTTATAGTCACCTACTATGTGTTATGATCCGACAACCCCAGAGTGATAATAGTTGGGACACTTCCCGGTGATGACCGTAGTTTGAGGAGTTCATGTATTCACTAAGTGCTAATGCTTTGGTCCAGTACTCTATTAAAAGGAGGCCTTAATATCCCTTAGTTTCCAATAGTACCCCGCTGCCACGGGAGGGTAGGACAAAAGATGTCATGCAAGTTCTTTTCCATAAGCACATATGACTATATCCGGAATACATGCCTACATTATAGTGATGAATTGGAGCTAGTTTTGTGTCACCATAGGTTATAACTGTTGCACGATGAATGCTATCCAACATAATTATCCATCATTGATCCATTCCCTACGAGCTCGTTTCATATTGATCTTTGCTTCGTTACTTTTCCGTTGCCACTGTGATGATTGCTACAAAACTGTTACTATTACTTTTGCCACCGTTACCGTTACTTCCATATTACTTTGCTACTACATACTTTGCTGTAGATATTAAGTCTTTTAGGTGTGGTTGAATTGAAAAATCAGTTGCTAATACTTGAGAATATTCTTTGGCTCCCCTTGTGTCGAATCAATAAATTTGGGTTGAATACTCTACCCTCAAAAACTGTTGCGATCCCCTATAATTGTGGGTTATCATCAATGCACATACGGAGCGAATTATCATTCTTGGGGACCATGAAGACATTGGCGAGCCACTCGGTGTGGTATATCTTGTGGATGAACTCAGCTGCCAGGAGCCGAGCCACTTCCTCGCCAATTGCCTTCCTCTTCTCCGCGGCGGACCTACGAAGATGCTCTTTGACAAGTTTAGCTTTGGAGTCGACACACAAATGGTGCTCAGCCAGCCCCCTGGATACACCTGGCATGTCTGATGGTTTCCATGCGAAGATGTCCCAGTTCTCACGGAGTAACTGGATGAGCGCGGGTTCCTATTTGCCGTCGGGTGTCATTGAGATGTGGGTCGGAGCAAGTGTGGGATCTTCCGGGTGAATGTGAATTGGTTTCATCTCGCCAGCCGACTGAAATGCGGACTCAAAAGTAGGCTTCTTGGAACGGAGAAAGTCACTCGGGTCAGCATTCTTCTTGTACTCTTCCAGTTCCACCACTGCCATTTACTCGTCAGCGATCTTGGAACCCTTCTAGAGGCATTCCTCCGCTCTCTGTCTATTCCCAGTGACCGTGATCACACCTTTGGGCCCGGGCATCTTGAATTTGAGATACACGTAACATGTATGGGCCATGAAACAAGCATATGCCGGTCTGCCCAGAATAGCATGATAGGCATGGTGAAAATCTATGATGTCTACTACGCAACTTTATTCTTGTAGACACGTGTTGGGCCTCCAGGCGCAAAGTTTTGTAGGACAGTAGCAATTTTCCCTCAAGTGGATGACCTAAGGTTTATTAATCCGTGAGAGGTGTAGGATGAAGATGGTCTCTCTCAAATGACCCTGTAACCAAATACAAGAAATCTCTTGTGTCCCCAACACACCCAATACAATGGAAAATTGTATAGGTGCACTAGTTCGGCAAAGAGATGGTGATAAAAGTGTAATATGGATGGTAGAAATATATTTTTATAATCTGAATAAATCAAAACAGCAAGGTAGCAAATAGTAAATGGGCACAAAAACGGTATTGCAATGCTTAAAAATGAAGCCTAGGGTCCGTACTTTTGCTAGTGCAATCTCTCAATAATGCTAATATAATTGGATCATATAACCATCCCTCAACGTGCAATGAAGAATCACTCCAAAGTTCCTATCTAGCGGAGAACATAAGAAGAAATCGTTTGTAGGGTACGAAACCACCTCAAAGCTATTCTTTCTGCTCGATATATCCAAGAGTTCGTACTAAAATAACACCAAATAATTTCAGATTCATAATACTCAATCCAACACAAAGAACTTCAAAGAATTCCCCAAGATTTCTACTGGAGAAACAAAGACAAGAACGTGCATCAACCCCTATGCATAGATTACCCCAATGTCACCTCGGGAATCCGTGACTTGAGTGCCAAAACATATATCAAGTGAATCAATACGATACCCCATTTTCACCATGAGTATTCAATTGCAAGGCATATATCAAGTGTTCTCAAATCCATAAAAGTATTCAATCCGATAACAACGAAATCTCAAAGGGAAAAACTCAATTCATCACAACAAGATAGAGAGGGGAAAACACCATATGATCCGACTATATTAACAAAGCCCACGATACATCAAGATTGTGACATCTCAAGAACACGAGAGAGAGAGAGATTAAACACATATCTACTGGTACAAACCCTCAGCCCCGAGGGTGGACTACTCCCTCTTCATTGTGGTGGCCGCCGGGATGATGAAGATGGCCACCGGAGATGATTCTCCCCTCCGGCAGGGTGCCAGAACGGGGTCTAGATTGGTTTTCGGTGGCTATAGAGGCCTGCGGCGGCGGAACTTCTGATCTAGGTTAACCCCAAGGGGTTTCGAAATATTTGGGAATTTATAGTGCAAAGAAGGGGTACGGGAGGCCACCTAGGTGGGCACAACCCACTTGGGCACGCTAGGGGGTCCTGGCGCGCCCTGGTGGGTTTTCCCCCCTCGGGGCACCCCCAGGTGCTGCTCTGGACCATCGGGAGTCTTCTGGTCCATAAAAAATCCATAAAATGTTTCGCGGTGTTTTGACTCTGTTTGATATTGATCTTCTGCAATGTAAAAAACAAGCAAAAAATAGCAACTGGCACTGGGCACTGGGTCAATAGGTTAGTCCCAAAAATGATATAAAGTTGCTATAAAATGATTGTAAAACATCCAAGAATGATAATATATTGGCATGAATACTTCATAAATTATAGATACGTTGGAGATGTATCAGCATCCCCAAGCTTAATTCCTACTTGTCCTCGAGTAGGTAAATGATAAAAGAAATAATTTATGAAGTGCGAATGCTAGCAAAGTGCATAATTTTGATCAATGATAATTTCAATCACTTTCCCTAGCATCATAACAACAATTCTTTCTTATAAACCTTCTCATGTTATAGTAGCAACCAATTCACATGTTAAGGTTCAAACAATGAATTCTGTTGAAACTCAACAACTTATGTTCTCAGTCACCAAGCAATTGTAATTCAACTTATTCAACAGAGTTTAAGTAAGAGCTCCACATACTCAACCATCATATAGTATTCTATGATTGTTAACACTCACCGCGTACACATGAGCAAAACGTTTCAACCGGACACATAGAAAGATAGGGGCTTATTGTTTTGCCTCCCGACGTATTCACCTCAAGGGTGATGTCAACAATAATAACTCATGCTACCCATATCCAACTGGATATATGTGCCTAGATCTTTCCTCACCACATGATGCTTGCCAAAAGAGAAAAATAAAAGGGTATAGAGAGAAGAACTTTGACTCTTTGCATAAAAGTAAATACACAAAAGTAAAAGATAGGACCTTCGCAGAGGGAAGCAGAGGTTGTCATGTGCTTATTTGTTTGTATGCTCAACCCCTTAGTGCAAAAGAACATCACGTTATATTACCCCTTATGATAGCAACCTTTATTATGCAGTTCGTCGCATTTATTACTTTGCCATCACAAGTTCGTACAATGCTGAATTTTCTCTTACACTAAATGATCTAACACTTTTAGAAGCAATTTTTATTACCTTATTGCACCGATGACAACTTACTTGAAGGATCTTGCTCAATCCTTCGGTAGGTATGATGGACTCTTGAAAATAAGATTTGGGTTTAAGAGTTTTTGGATGCACAAGTAGTATCTCTACTTGGTGCGGAATTTTTGGCTAGCAAAGATGGGGGCAAGCACCACATGTTGAAGGATCTATGACAATATAACTTCTATGTGAATATGAACAAACATAAATCATTATGTTGTCTTCTTGTCCAACATCAACAAATTTGGCATATAATATTTTGCTGGGGGCTCACAATCACAAAAGATTTCCATGATAGTGTATTTATATGTGGAAGTTCTCTTCCTTATACTTATTATTCATGAATTGCTTGTACGACCAATATTGTGATTGTCAAGCCTCAAAATATTACACTTTCCAAACCCAATGTGAAGCTATCACTAGGCATGATATGATTTCAACTTCATGACATTCAATTTATTCAACAATTTACTCATAGGATATAAGTGAAGCACTAGAGCAATTCCATAAAAAAGAGCTTTGTTGACGGGATGTGAATGCCGCTTACTTAGCCTCCCTGGCAAGTATTTGAGGAATCTATTTTATTTAAAAACTTTAAGATCTAAGTATTTTATTAAAACAGCAAGCAAAATTAAAATAAAATGACATTCTAAGAATAGCACAACTCATGTGAAGAAGCAAAAACTTAGGCTCAACTGATACTAACCGATAATTGTTGAAGAGGAAAGGTGGGATGCCCAAGCTTAGATGATTGAGACTTCTTGAAATATTATCTTGGGATGCCTAGGGCATACTCAAGCTTGAGCTTTTGTGTCTCCTTAATTCTTCTCATATCACGGTTTTCCTATATCTCAAAAGCTTAATCCACACAAAACTCAACAAGAACTCGTGAGATAAGTTCGTATAAACCAATGCAAAAACCTTATCATTCTCTACTGTAGAAAATCACTAAACTTATTATTCAACATTGCATACTAAATGCCTCTGCATATTTAATACTCCTATTCTCAAATAGAATCATTAAACAAGCAAACATATGCAAACAATGCAAACATAACAGCAATCGGCCAAAACAGTACAGTCTGTAAAGAATGCAAGAGTATCAATACTTCCCTAACTCTAAAAATTATGAAAATTTACCACACTATAGAAAATTTATCAAAGCTCATTTTTCAAAAAATTTCAACATTTTATCACATTCTTACTTTTCTAGGGAAATTTTGCAACATTGGTAAATTTTCTGTTTTCAAACAGCAACATGTATACTTGCAAAATTAGCATGGCAAAGGCTATCATTGCCACTTTTATTGAAATAAAAGATGCAAAACACTATTATAAATAACATAAAGAGAATCCTAACCAAATAAATTGACGCTGCAAGCAAATCTCATATCATGTGACGAATGAAAACATAGCTCCAAGTGAGGTTACTGATAATGTTGGAGAGGAAAGAGGGGATGTTTTCCGGGGCATCCCCAAGCTTAGTTGCTTGGATCTTCCTTGAATATTACCTTGGAGTGCCTTGGGCATCCCCAAGCTTAGGGTATTGTCACTTCTTATTCTCCTCATATCGACATCACACCCAAAACTTGAAAACTTCAATCACACAAAACTTAACAGAACTTCGTGAGAGAGGTTAGTATGATAAAGAGCAAACCATTTCACATTGGTACTGTAAAACACAAGATTCATAATTGTTCTCAAACAATGCCTACTGTAGCATATCATTTCCACAATTTATATTGAGCAATATGAGCCATAGAAACTAGAAAGCAAGCAAACTATGCATTGAAAACAGAATCTGTCAAAAATAGAACAGTCTGTAGTAATCTGTACTCCAACCATACTTCCGATACTCCAAAAATTCTGAAAAATTAGGAAAACCTGATAAATTTGTCTATTAATCTTCTTCAAAACGAGTAAGCATTTTCTCACGCTTTTGTTAAAAATGAGAATTATTTTCCTGAGCGCAAAAGTTTCTATTTTTCAGCAAGATCAAATCAACTATCACCCAACATGATCCCAATGGTCTTACCTGGCACTTTATTGAAACAAAAGCAATAAATAAGATTACTATAGTAGCCTAATCATGTGAACACACAAAAACAGTAGGTAAAAGTGTTGGGTTATCTGCCAACAAGCGCTTTTATTTAATGCCTTTTAGCTAGGCATGATGAGTTCAATGTTGCTCGCATAAAAGATAAGAATTGAAACATGAAGAGAGCATCATGAAGCACATGACTAGCACATTTAGGTCTAACCCACTTCCTATGCATAGGTTTGTGAGCAAACAACTTATGGGAAAAAGAATCAACTAGCATAGGAATGCAAAACAAGTGCAACTTCAAAACAATCAACACATAAAGAAGAAACTTGATATTATTGAGATATGTAAGAGCATAAGTTCCTTCCTCATAATAATTTTCAGAAACATCATGAATGGATTCAACAATATAACTATCATATACATCACTTTTTTCATGATGCACAAGCATAGAAGATTTATTACTCTTTATGGCATACATGTCATCATAATAATCATCATAATAGCAACTTCGTTGTCATAGTCCATTCAAACCTCTTCCAAAATAGTGGATGTATCACTAAATAAAGTCACGACCTCTCCAAATCCACTTTCATCAATATTGTAATAAGATTCAACACCCTCCAAAATAGTGGGATCACTACTACCTAGAGTTGACACTCTTCCAAACCCAGTTTGATCAATGTAATCATCATAAATAGGAGGCATGCTATCATCATAATAAATTTTCTTATCGAAAGTAAAAGGAATCAAAGGATCATATCCGTTAAGCAAAGCATCCCCAAGCTTAGGACAAGCATTATTTACAGCAAATAAATCTTCAAACATATCATACCCATTAAACATAGCATCCCCAAGCTTGTGGTTTTGCATATCATCACAATCATTCTTATCAATAGCATGAATGGCACCAATAGTATAGCAAACAATATTATCATTTTCTTCCAAGCAAGTGCTAAAAATATTTTCAATATCATAAGGGATATCGTTACCTTCCCAATCATAATCATTACAACAAGTGGTAGGTATCACAAAATCATACTCAATATCATCATCCTCCATAAACATATTTGATTCACTTTCATGAGGCACAATGGTGATAGGAGCAACATTATTTGGGAGAGATACCTTTTCACCTTTATTATTTCTTCTTTTCTTCTTCTTCTTCTTCACCACATCATGTGTGGGTTTAATTAATTCTTTCAAGCCTCTTATTGAAGAGATTGATTGGATAGGAAGCTCCTCCTTGTTACCTGATTCATCATAATAAACACTAGGAGGGTATTGGGAAATATTTTCCCTTTCATTAGTACTCTCTTCATATTCTATTTGTTTTCTTGTCTTTAGATAGTTGGCAATATAAGGATTCTCAATGCAATTTATTGCACAAAACATATAAATTTCCTCTAGATCAAAATCAAGAAATCTCTCGGGATTTGGAAAACCCTTAGTTATACGTTTCATTTTTTACCCCGAAAGAAGACTAAGCTCTTTATGACGCTCAAGGGTAATCAAGTTATCACAATTTTGGACACGATTTGATCATGAAATAATTTGCATTGGAGATTCATTGCAAAGTTCACAAGGATGGCGAAAAAATTACATCTTTCAGCACAATCATCAAGCCTCTCTTGCAACTTTTTCATTTCTAAATATTTATGCTTCTTACAAAATCTATCTTCCCTTTTTGGTGTGCAAATTCATTCCCAATTCACTCCGCAAAAATTGACATACTTATAAGAAACATTTTTGTCATGACTTGTGCAATCATCATTAGCATTTTGAATATTCAAAGAATTTATACTAACAACATTGCAATCATGCTCATCATTCAAATATTTTGTGCCAAACATTTTATTGACTTCTTCTTCTAACAATTGAGCACAATTTTCCAAACCATCATTTCCAATAAAGATATTATAAAGATGATCAATAATATGATGCAACCTTAGTTCCATTTTTTTGTAGTTTTCTTTTATAAACCAAACTAGTGATAAAACAAGAAACTAAAAGATTTGATTGCAAGATCTAAAGATATACCTTCAAGCACTCACCTCCCTGGCAACGGTGCCAGAAAAGAGCTTGATGTCTACTATGCAACTTTATTCTTGTAGACACGTGTTGGGCCTCCAAGCGCAGAGTTTTGTAGGACAGTAGCAATTTTCCCTCAAGTGGATGACCTAAGGTTTATCAATCCATGGGAGGTGTAGGATGAAGATGGTCTCTCTCAAACGACCCTGCAACCAAATACAAGAAATCTCTTGTGTCCCCAACACACCCAATACAATGGCAAATTGTATACGTGCACTTGTTCGGCGAAGAGATGCTGATAAAAGTGTAATATGGATGGTAGAAATATATTTTTATAATATGAATAAATAAAAACAACAAGGTAGCAAATAGTAAACGGGCACAAAAACGGTATTGCAATGCTTAAAAATGAGGCCTAGGGTCCGTACTTTCGCTAGTGCAATCTCTCAACAATGCTAATATAATTGGATCATATAACCATCCCTCAACGTGCAATGAAGAATCACTCCAAAGTTCCTATCTAGCGGAGAACATAAGAAGACATCGTTTGTAGGGTACGAAACCACCTCGAAGCTATTCTTTTCGATTGATCTATCCAAGAGTTCGTACTAAAATAACACCAAATAATTTCAGATTCACAATACTCAATCGAACACAAAGAACTTCAAAGAGTGCCCCAAGATTTCTATCGTAGAAACAAAGGCAAGAACATGCATCAACCCCTATGCATAGTTTGCCCCAATGTCACCTCGGGAATCCAAGAGTTGAGTGCCAAGACATATATCAAGTGAATCAATACGATACCCCATTGTCACCATGAGTATTCAATTGCAAGACATATATCAAGTGTTCTCAAATCCATAAAAGTATTCAATCCCATAACAACGAAATCTCAAAGGGAAAAACTCAATTCATCACAACAAGATAGAGAGGGGAAAACACCATATGATCTGACTATATTAACAAAGCGCGCGATACATCAAGATCGTGACATCTCAAGAACACGAGAGAGAGAGAGAGAGATTAAACACATAGCTACTGGTACAAACCCTTAGCCCCAAGGGTGGACTACTCCGTCCTCATCGTGGTGGTTGCAGGGATGATGAGGATGGCCACCGGAGATTATCCCCCCCTCCGGCAGGGTGCCAGAACGGGGTCTAGATTGGTTTTTAGTGGCTACAGAGGCCTGCGGCGGCAGAACTTCTAATCTAGGTTAACCCCGAGGGGTTTCGAAATATTTGGGAATTTATAGTGCAAAGAAGGGGTACGGGAGGCCACCAAGGTGGGCCCTAGTGGGTTGTGCCCCCCTCGGTGCACCCCTAGGTGCTGCTCTGGCCCATCGGGAGTTTTCTAGTCCATAAAAAATCCACAAAAAGTTTCGCTGTGTTTGGACTCCATTTGATATTGATTTTTTGCGATGTAAAAAACAAGCAAAAAACAACAACTGGCACTGGGCACTGGGTCAATAGGTTAGTCCCAAAAACTGATATAAAGTTGCTATAAAATGATTGTAAAACATCCAAGAATGATAATATATTGGCATGAATACTTCATAAATTATAGATACGTTGGAGACGTATCAATCTACCACTTCAAACATCAACTTTTCCTTGCGAAAATTCTTTGAATCACCGAAAACCACATCCAAAGAAATCTGCCCGAGTGATTTTGCCTTCTTTCCTGGGATGACTCCATGGAACTACATGTTGCTCTCACCGAGTCGGGACATCGGAATGCCCATCCCCTGGAGGGTTTCAGCATATAGAATGTTGAAACCACTGCCACCATCCATGAGAATTTTATGCAGTCGAGTGCCTCAACGACTGGGTCGACCACCAATGCCGCCTGGGGGTAGCAACGTGAGCCGGGTGATCTGACTGGTCGAAGGTGATAGGAGTCTTTGACCACTTGAGGTATGTTGTAGTTGCCGGAGCAACAATGTTCACCTCTCCGTTGACGACTTTCAGTTGAGTTTTGCTCTCAACATCAGCAAAAATCACCAGGGTTGCATTGACCTTTGGGTAATCATCGGCCTTTTCTTCATCTTCATCCTTCTCAGAGCCTTTCTCACTCTGCCGACCCTCACAGAACTGCTGGATAAGGAATCTGCAGTGTCGAGTGGTGTGTTTGGGCAAAATCAAGTTGCCTTCTTCATCTGTCTTCGTGTGGATGACACACGATAAATCCAGGACGTCCTGGCTCGACTGGTCCTTCTTCTTCTTGAGTACCCGCGGCCCCTTGGGCTTTCCCTTGAACTTTCCTTGTGTATTCACTACCGTGGCTTCAACCCGACCCATGGCTTCAGCTTTGCGTTTTTGTTTCCGAATGGGATTGGAGCCTCCAGTGTCAGGTTCTGTGGCCTTTCCTTTACCATTACGGAGTTGATCCTCCTCTTCACCATTTTTGTATCGAGTGGCTATCTCCATCATCCGGTTCAGAGTCATGGCCCTGCAACGACCACATTTCAGTGTGAGCTCTCTGTACCGTACACCTTCCTTGAAAGTGTAGACTGCTTGGTGCTCTAAAACATTCTCCACCAACACTACAAAAAAAAGACACTTCCGTGATGATACGTGTTTGTCACAGTAGGTCATGTTTTCTGTCATGCATGTACATCCATGACGATTTTATGACAGAATCAAGATAGTCATACCTGTGCTGTCGTAGAAGTGTTCCATGACATTACCAAAATTATCATCACGGAAGTGTTCACTTCCATGATGATAAATGCCATGTCATGGAAGTGCTTTCGTCAAGGGTGATCGACACGTGGCATCCACCGTAACGGGTCGCCGTTGAGCTATCGGGTCCGGTTTTGGATCCGATAACCCGCCAACAGCCACGACCAATGACGATTTTCCACGTGTAAAATTGTCATTGCCGGAGGAAACACGTGTTGGCTCACCGTTGGGACAGATGTCATCCATTCATTAGACAGGAGGCGCCTATGACAGGTGGACACGTGGCACGGCCCAATAGAGGCCCATTCCGGTGAAAAGGCTGGGCCTGTCAAAATAAGCGGGCCGACCCATTAGCGGCCTACTTGAGTCAGGCCCATATGCAAGTACGGCCCATAGAACTTACACAGAATCAGCCCATCAAAGGCCCATTCTAGATTTGACAATGTTTAGCCCATCATTAGTTTAAGCCCGTTAACGGCCCGCTACATCTTTAGGCCCAATTGTGGCCTGAGCTTCTTTCGGCCTGTTAGCAGCCCATCGTCAGTTCTAGCCCGTTAACGGCCCGAAACATCTTTCGGCCATTTTCCGGCCCATTATGCAGTTGGGCCAATTCTAGCCCGCTGTGACTTTAGGCCTGTCCTCGGCCCATTTGGTAAATGGGACAACTCTTAGCCCATTTTGCTCTCAGCCTGTTAACGGCCCGCACAACCGTTGGGCCTTTGACTTTAGGTCCATTAGGGGCCCACGTTCTATAGGGCATCATTTTAGCCCAATGCGACTTTCGGCCTGTTAAAAGCCTAGTTTGCAAATTGGGCCTCCTCTGGCCCATAACACTTTCGGCCTCTTACTGGCCCGTAAAGTAAAAGGGCCAAGAAAAAAATTGATATTTATTTTGGCCCGCTAGAGGCCCGTGGGCCATTTCCATTTATACGGCCCTATCGAGTTTTTGGCCTGTTAACAGCCTGATAAGAGCCGTTGTTTCGGTGGGCCACATCATTTGAGATCCACTTAATATTATTTTGACCAACCCAGTTAAGGCCCGTTTTGACTACACATGTTTGTTCGTTTGTATGGCGTCTAGGAAATGTTTGGGCGTGTTGTACATACTATCGCCTCTAAAAACATGCACTATACAATAAAAACACTAAGGCATAGAAACATAGAATAATCCTACACTATACAATAAAGAAATTACAACCGAATATACCCACTGGGCATTATAGTTTAGCACCAGTGATAATAAAGCATACACAAACAACAAATTACATACACTGGACAAATAAAGCTCATACATCATGGACACGCATCAACATAACTTACCATTTGAACTATAATCTCTTCAGAAAATAGGATTGGCCGGACTCAGATAGTAAAAATTTCAGTCTGCAAAATCTCCAATTCCTTCATGGTTACCTCAGTGTCTTGTTTCATTTTTTGACACCTGCATCTAATACCTGCATGTCCAGTCTCAACTTGTTGATTGTACGTTGTGAATCATGTACACGTTGTCTTGCCACCTCTAGTTGATGCTCGAGAACATCAGTACATTCCAATTCCAATCCATAATCATTCGGTAATGGCCATGCCGCACTGCTCGCAGATCTTTGTGTTGATGTCACTTCATCCTAAAATGTTTCTGTAAGTACACATAACTAGGGCAAAAATATAGTTACAACAGTGAAGCGAGCAAGACAAACTATTTTGTACATGGAAAAACATGACTAACAATAATGTTACACATCATGAAGCATAAACAAGTGATATTTTAAAAAATTAAAAAAATGGTAGTCTGTGGAGCCTGCATACAGAAATCCCTCTTAGCTCACCAGAGGAGCATGATGTTGGGGCCAAATCCAAAACACAGACAAGTTACAAATTTAGACAGCATGTTGCGTATAAGTAAGCAAGCAGTTGGGCATTCTGTAGCTCAACTAAAGTCTTAGGGAGCATAATGAACAACAAACAGATTCATACAGTAAGCAAAACTATGCAATCATTAGCCTAGTATAAACTAGATTGTGAGGCTCATGCAGTAATAGGTTGTTAATAGACTTCAATGCTCCAGGCACACTTTGTCAGAGTAATTAAATGGTAAGGCCTTTAATTATGTCAACTAATAGTTATACAAGTACCCAACATCAGGCATCATTGTTTGGGCATCTCATTAACTCAGGACAAATAAAGCAATTGAAAAGGGCAAATTAACTATGCCTGAAACAAACAAGGAATTGAACCGTTGAGTTGGATACAGTGACTTACCTTAACTGGTTGAATAGGCCGAGGGCTGCTCCTACTTCTCTTGCAAGGCTCCTTCCTAACATCTTGTACTTGGAAATCCTCAATCTTATCTTCATTGCACCCCCTCTGCAAGGTGACACAAACTAGTTACTCGTCTCATTGGAAGATAAATATGCATACTTTCTAGTCTGTGAACAACACAAAAGGATGAGATTATAACAAAACAACACCACATAATAAAACATGCCACATCTCTTGCACTTGCACATAATGAAATGAGCATTTGCTATGTGTGCACTATGTAAAAACTAGGCATACCTTCGAACTGGATCTCTAGTTACTCTTGGAGAGCCTACTTTAGTGTATAGCCAAACCTTTATGTCACCTATGGTGCAAACAAGCAATTAAACAGATGTGTGAGCAAATCTTACATACTCCCTCCTTCCATCTATATAGGGCCTAATCGTTTTTCGAGGCTAACTTTGACCAAGTGTTATAGAAATAATATATGACATGCAAGTTACACAAACATATTGTCAAATTCGTACGTGAAAGGAGCTTCCAACGATATAATTTTCACATTATACATCTCATGTATTATTAGTCTTATCAATAGTTAAAGGCGGTCTCGAAAAACACATTAGGCCCTATATAGATGGAAGGAGGGAGTATCAAGAAAATAAGCAAAGAAGGAGGCTTAAAGACCATCACTTGACTGACCAGATTTAAGGGGAATTTAAACATCATGTGCACCGTATGAACTAACATAAACATTACATATTCCAGAGTCTACAATGGAATGCACATGTATTAGGTTATGCCATGTATGATGATGCCTAAATGTACAATATAGCAGGCATGAGTGATTCATCATTGCACGCACAATTGAATTGCAGGTTAAGGTCCAGTTCTATTCCACCTTTTCAGAGCTTATTGTCAAAATAAGCCATAAAAGATGTAAAGAAGTCATTTTTGAGTTATGGGCTTGGGCTTAACTTATTTCTCTTTGGAGGGGGGTGTTTTGGGTAGAAGCTCACTAAAAATTGAATGGAAAGGGAATAGTGAAATGACTCTGTTGTCTGCCTATATTACACTCAAAATGAAATTGCTCACGCCCGCGTCACACCTGACCCTCAAGTAACAACAAACATGCAAGCGTTCATTGCCCTGCCCACTTGCATATCCTCTCCCCTTTCCCTCGACCTCGATCCCCTGCCTGCAGCGCTAGGGTTCCTCCAGCGAGCCTTCGCCGCTGGTCCCATCTGGCCTGGTCCTCGATGATGCTCTATCTAGCTAGGCCACATGCGGGTAGGACCAAATCTCCCCGGTTGCTCCTCCCTCTAGTGTCGCCCCTCATTCTCATGGTCTCCACCAGCTGCTCCACTATGGTCCGTCCAACGCACTACTCCGACGGGCGCTGCACCACTACGACAGATGCCACACTGCGGTAGAAGGCACCTTATTCCCCCTCCCCTCCTCCCAGGGCGTGGCCTTGAGGTGTTGTTGAAGGATGAGCTCATCCAACAATGAATTGCTATGAGCTTCTTCTGCTGCTGCTATATGATGCATTTCTATGAGCTGCTCTTGCGGCTGCTATATGATGAATTGCTATGAGATGCTCCTGCTGATGCTATATGATGAATTGCTATGAGCTGCTCCTTCTGCTGCTATATGATGAATTGCTATGAGCTGCTGCTGCTATATGATGAATTGCACACTGCTGCTGCTGTATGATGAGTTGCTATGAGCTGCTGCTGCTGCTATATGATGCTTTTAGGTGGTGCTGCTATATGATAATAACCAGCCACTTGGACCATCGAATTTCAATAAATAATTGTTCTTCATTTAAATGTGGGTCATGCGTTCTTTGTTTAAATTAGGCAATGGGATCTCTATGGAAGACATTGACCAAAGTAGGTTATGCCAAGTAGATGGTATCTTTGTATTTGCATTTTGAACAAATAGTGATGGTATGTTTTCCTATCATATTAATTAATGCACTGGGTTCAATTTGTGATGTTTGCAAGTCAAATTAATTTTCATATTGGCAGCAAAATGACAAAATATAATGCAATCTAGACTTTTCACTGATCATACCAAAGATAAGGTGAAAAGGAAGACAATGAAAAGAACTGGTTGGCTTATTACCTGGAGCTTATATTCACAGGTGCTAATTTTCTTAGGATAACTCATAAAAACTGTCCCTAAGAAACTTGGCCAATAGAATTGACATACAAATCACATGTCACGATGATTGCAATGGCGGAGTGACCTACCATAGCACACTGTATAGGCTCACCGCTGCCTCTCCTTTTTTGGGATGTTCCATGAAATTGCCACATACATCTTGTACTTTTTCATTGTGTAACCCCATCTGCAAGTTGACATGGCTAATTTCAGACATCTCTACATGATAATACATTGCATATCCCTTGCGCATATTTAAACCACCAATTAACGATTGTGTGCGTAGCATAAACTAGCCATGACTCTGTGTGCTGGACTAGCAGGCACTCTAAGGGAGCCTAATGTAGTGCACAAGAATTCCTACATGCCACCTACGATTTTGTGTAATGTACCACCTCTGTTCCTAAATATATGTCTTTGTAGATATTCTGGTATGGACCACATATAGATGTATATAGATGCATTTTCGAGTGTAGATTCACTCATTTTGCTCCATATGTAGCCTATAGTGGAATCTCTAGAAAGACTTATATTTAGGAACGGAGGTACGGGGTAGTATCATGTATGACATCTACATATCTAATTTAGTAGCCAGTAGTAGAAATATTGTATGCACAAAGGGATTACTGGTCGAAAATCCTAGCAAAGCATGCTGGCAGGCACAAAACAATACAAGAGAGAGAGACACACACACACTTACAAGATCATAGCAATGCCTCAGTCCAGGATCTTGGTTGGCCAAGCTGTTAGATCCAGAAGAAACATCATCCTTCTAGTTTTTGCCAGCTGCATAACAGGTAACAGCGACCTGTTAGTTTATTTGAATTACATCAGGCAGGTGATGATGGATGGTTTTAAAGGTGACAAGTACATAGGCTGTGGCGGGTGCTTGGCATCTTGCCAGACGGTGGGAATCAGGTTAGAAACGTCAAGGGTGATGAAGCTGCGCTGGCTGTCGGGGTTCGGTAAGGAGATCTAGAACCGTCGAGTAGGGTGTTTGTGGAGCGGCTCCGGTAGGGTGGACTATGGTGTGGGCAAAGCGGATCTGTGGCTGTGGACGAGGCCACTGGTGAAGCTGCTCCGGTGGTTGGGTTAAGGATGGTGTCGACGATGCGGATCTGCGGTCGGGGACGGGGCGTCAGAAACTGCTCTGGTAGGTTGGATGAGGGTGCGACAAAGCGGATCTGAGGACGTGGACTTGTGAGTTGGAAAAGCGGCACCGGTAGGGTTGAGAATGGTATAGGCGACGCTACTCCGGTAGGGTTGACGATGGTGTCGGCGAAGTGGCTCCGGTAGGGTTGAGGAAGGTGTCGGCGCAGAGGATCAGAGGTCTTTGACGGGGCCGTCGGTGGGGCGGCTCCGGGGGGGGGGGGGGCAGGGGGTGGACGAAGCGTCTCCGATGGGGGGTACGAATGAGACGCTGCAAATGTGCTGCGGTAGACGAGAGTACCGGCGAAGCAGATCCGGCGCTGTGGACAAGGCCGACACTGAATGGGCTATGGTACAATGGTGGATGAGCAGTCTACTTGTTTCTAGTGGAGGTGGGAGGGGTAGATGCGGCCGCAGAAGCAAATCCGGCGAGGTGGACACTGCTGGCAGTGAATGGGCTTTGGTACACTGGTGGGTGAGCAGTCTAGGGTTTCAAGAGGGGAGGGGTAGAAAGGCCGATGAAGTATGGAACACGTCATGTAATATGCTCTGGTGCTGTGGAGTTAGTCGTTTTTGCAGGAGGGGGAGAGGAAATGGGGGTGTTGTGTGGTGGGGGGAACCGGAAGTTACCAAAGCAGCCCCGACCTATTATGTAGATGAGGGCAGTATTGTAACTATTGTTCTCCATGCACCAAGGACAAAAGGGGAATTTCGCATGCTAAAGACTAGGTGGCCTAAATTTTAGAAGGAGGCGGGAGATTTTGCCGCCCGCGGGATCGTTCGTATCCAGTTTCAACTAATTTTGGACCGTGCTAGCGGGAAGGTCATGCGAGACTGTGTACACAGGGCACGTGTCAGTAGTTAATAACTGGTGTGAAGTCCACCCCAGAAAAAAGACAATAACTCGGGATGATGCACTGATAACTTGGACGTTCACACGGGCGCAACCAATCGTACGGGTGTAGAGGCGTGTTCAAAAAAAGATCAAACGCTTAGCCTATGTATTTCTCGTGCAAATAGATAATTTAGTGCCATTGGTTATTTACTTTAAACATAATGGATTGACGTGTTAGTGTAGAGGTGCACAAAAAGAAATGGATATTGTAGTCCCACAAAAGAAATGGATATTGTGGTCCGCTACTTAAAAGTGGTACCTCATATGATTACATAGCCTCCATTTCATAAATTCCGTACCCGTTGAATTCATATATGAATATTACATATATTACTTCATAATGGAACCTTAAATCATCCAAGACTAATGAATTTGAATGCAAGAGTAACAATGGTGCATGTACATGATAGCTACATTGGTTGTTTGAAGAAACATCACTGTAACTTTGGCATGCACAATTGAAAAGGTTTATTTAGATAGAAAAAATGTGATATGTGAGTGTCCAATCTTTATAGCGTTGAATCGATATTGTACCTTTGGCCATGATACGAAGTAGATATTGATTTATGTTCAAGCGATGCACGTCCACGATCGCTAGATAGTGATACGTGAATGAATTGTGCAATCTATCTCACACGCATACATATTTCATTTCCCCGTGGGCATCGGAATCACACACGTGCACTTCATGTATTTCTATCCCTCCGTCAAGGTTAGAATTCGTCTTTCTACCCCGTCCTACAAGTCTCTCGCACAGAAACACACACGCTCTCTCAGTCGAACATGCCCACCCCTTTAATTCTGCCCGCCCACATCCACTAATGTCTCAAAGCATAACTATGTCTCGCACACATATGCCTAATGTTAACTCGAGTTCCGGAACCATACAAATACATACAATGAGATTCCAGCAGAGCACCTTTTGTTTTGAGATTTTGCTCTCTCTCTCTCTATCTCTCTCTATCTCCCTCTCTCTCTCTCACACACACACATACACGCGCGCGCTTAGACATTGTTTCTCGCTTCATTTTTTCCGGCACTTGCATGCACACCATTTGTTTGTCTCCGTGATGCTTTAAGTATGCCTCGCACACATGCTATCTACCTATCCCTTAATATAGATATGTGTCACACAGACTCCTTCTCCCTACTAGCAAGATGCCCATGCGTTGCATGGAACATCAAGCTGCATTTGTATGAGTAGTTTATCTTGTGGGAGAAAAGGATGAACGAGGGAATGCCTTATTTGCAAATGTGGAGAGGGGTGTGGGTATATTTTTGCAGAATTGCCATAGTTTCCTTCCTATCCGCCAGTTATAAATCGAATGGCCTATATTGCAGGATGGCAGGAACACCATCATCACCAACTCTGTTTTTTATAAGAGTAGAGATATGTAAGTGTCACTGCCCCCCTCCCCCCACACCCACACACACACACACTTGCCGACACTGAAGGAGTAGGGTGACACCTCAATCTTGATAGTAATATATCTACTCCTCTTGCAAACACACACACACACACACTCTAGTTGTGCCTCTGTGCCTACCGCACACACTCTCGATACGTCTTTCTCTCCCTCCCCCTCCCCCCAACCCCAACAATGACAGCAGAAGGGTGTCAACTCAATCTGATCTTAATCTGTCAATTGGTTTGTCTCTCAAACATTGTGTCTATGTGCCTCGCTCATACACACTCGATACGTCTTTTTCTCCGTAGCCCCCTCGATATGTAGACTTCTCGCGTGCGCACAGCTGTAGTGACGATGACGCTGAACCCAGTGTGCCTTGTTTTTACCGGCCTCATGTGATAGTTTTCACCCTATTTTCTGTTAATTAACAAGGCAACCTTTTCTTTGTTACTACTAGTGAATCTGAAATCATTCGGGGCAGACATAAAATATATCACTTCAACCCAATTATCGCAATAACTATTTTAAAAGAAACTTGCTAGATGCCCGTGTGTTGCATGGAACATCAAGATGCATTTGTATGAGTAGTTTATCATGTGAGAGACTAGCAAGATGCCCATGCATTGCACGGAACATCAAGATGCATTTCTACGAGTAGTTTATCTTGTGAGAGAAAAGGATGAACGAGGGAATGCCTTATTTGCAAATGTGGAGAGGGGTGTGGGTATCTTTTTGCAAAATTGCCATAGTTCCCTTCCTATCTGTCAGATATAAATCAGACGGCCTATATTGTAGGATGGCAGGCACACCATCAACACCAACTCTATTTTTTATAAGAGTAGAGAAAAGGATGAACGAGGGAAGGCCTTATTTGCAAACGTGGAGAGGGGTGTGGGCATCTTTTTGCAAAATTGCCATAGTTTCCTTCCTATCCGTTAGATATAAATCCAACGGCCTATATTGTAGGATGGCACGCACACCATCATCACCAACTCTGTTTTCTACTCCCTCTGTTCCTAAATATTTGTCTTTTTAGAGATTTCAACAAGTGACTACGTACGGAGCAAAATGAGTGAATCTACACTCTAAAATATGTCTACATACACATCCGTATGTGGTAGTCAATTTGAAATCTCAAAAAGACAAATATTTAGGAACATATGAAGTATAATATAAGAGTAGACATGGAGATATATCTCCAGCATGGTCTACAACAAAAATGTGATGGACTGGTTAGCGTCGGATGCTCGCAACGCGATGACCTGAGTTTGAATTCTGTCTTTAACTTTAGATTTTTATATTATATATTACTTATTTAATATATACTTCTTTCGATACTATACTGACAGTGGAACCCACAGAGTACTTAGAATACAAGATTAAGGATGGACTTGTTTCTTTTTAATTTTCTGTACAAAGCTGCAGCCACCCTGCAAGTCACATGCACACTGTACATGCAATTAACTTTTTATAGAGGGAGAATCATACACGCAATTAAATAAAATGGATTGGATGTGACTCTATTATTTCTAGCATAAGAGCATCTCCAACGGCAATTGGCAAATTTCCTCCCGCTTCCTTCCGCGGAGGACGACATCAAACGCCAGCGGCATACATTTTCACAACTCTAAACCAACCAGATGAAATTCATGCAAACACAGACTGTTTTCATATAAGCATGAAGGATTTCGTATAAAAAAGCCGGATCTTCATATAAACATGATGGATTTCATTACATTTACATGAACTAAGCGGTGCTAATCCGGCTCTCTTGGTATAATTAATACTCCCTTCGTCGGGAAATACTTGTCCTAGAAATGGATGTATCTAGACTTATTTTAGTTATAGATACATCCAATTTATCCATTCTTAGAACAAAAATTTCCCACCAGCCGGAGAGGGAGTACCTAATATAAATGGTCGCCCACGGATCCCTTTGTCTTATTCATGTCCGGCAGAGACTTGCGGGGTCGACGAAGGTCCTCGGAAGATATGAAGCAGCAAAGAAACCACCTGAATGCGCAGTCGTCGCCTCGGCAGTGGCCTTCATGGGACCCAAGTGGCGGCGGCCTCCCGTGTTCTACTTCTCCTTGATGATGGCGGCGGACACGGAGAAGCTGGCCACCGACTTGTCGCTCTCCATGCACCAGGCTTCTGTCTCTACCTGCATGGTGCTACCGTAGGCACGGGAGGCGCGGCCGCAGGCACGGGAGGCGCATCGATAGACACATGAATCGCGGCCACCATAGATACTGGTGGCGCGGTACGACGTGGCAGCGATGATGCCCGTACCAGCGTGCTCGCCGCTGTGCCAGCGTGGAGCAACTCGCCACTCCTCATCGAGCTGAACTGGAGCAGCGAGTTGCCGAACCACGCACCGGCTTGGGGCTGCAATTGGCTCCCTCGGGCCAAGCTAGGTTGGTGAGGCACCGAGCGGCCTCGCCCATATCCGGAGGGCTCGGTGGGCCACCCAGCCGGGTAGTGTGCCGGAGAATGGCTCCTCGGAAGCCATCAGAAAAGTGGAGAAAATGGTGAAGGAGGAGATGGGGGAGTGGCGGAGGGGTGCGATTCTTGCCCGTTGTCTGTCTAGCCTCGTTTAAATAGAGGGCGGACGGTAGGAGCTTGGCCGGCGTCTGGCCTCATTTAAACTGAGGGCGGACAGGAGGAGCTCGGCCGGCAATTGCGTTTAATTCCGGCCCGCTCATGAACGGATGTGTGGACGCAGTAGGTTTCTCGGTTTGCATGCGGGTTTAACGAAGGGTTTGATGGAGGCGAGGAGGCGTGTTCAGCCGGGCATGCAGCGGGCGGTGGAGTACTATTCGATTTGACAGCGGGCGGCGCAGTTCCCGATACGGCTTTAATGCAGACAAGGGAGGGGGTAGCGGTTCCTGAAATGTTGAACGACCAATGATGCATCCTCCTTCAATTAACACCGTGAATGCATGAGGGAAGTAATGGGAGGAGGATCGGGAAAAGAGGTTGCATGATGTGAATGCAACGGAGTTTGCACTCATATAAAGGCGCCCCTCCATTCCAATGCATCTACCACATCGTACACACCTAAGCATTTGCGTAAGCACCTACACTAAGCACAAAAATCCTCGCTCCAGACCCATGGCGGTGATGCGCGCGAGCAGCAACGGCTGTGCCAGATGGTCCACGATGCCGGCCTACGGCATGGCGCCGAGGATCATCTCTAGATGGTATTGGCGACCGGCTGGTCGATGGCCGCCGTCGATGCCAACTACGACTCTCAGTTGGACCAGATGATCGTTGCCACCACCAACAAGTTCACCATCCTCAAGAAGCTCGCGGACGACATTGCCGTACTCCTCCAGCCCACGCGCCCGGGCTCCTCATTTCCTGCCACCTAATCGGGCTCCATGGCCGGAACCTCTTTCAAGCACTGGTGGCCCTGTGACTGCCCGCTGATGCCATGAAGAATGTCCACCTAGAGGTCGCGCTCACCACGAGGCGCCTCGCACTGCAAGAATTCGTTGACCTACACATCCATGTGTACGAGCAAATCTTGTACATAGGTATGTACAAGGCCAGTGAGGATGCTACGACGTTGGCCTTCCTCAACTGGGTGTAAGCCTTGGATGCCTTTGCTGAGAAGCACCTTGACCTCACCACAAAAGCCACCGCTCCTTAAATTGGGTTGTTGCATCGAAAGGGTGGAGTACTGGTGTCTTCGGATAACTGGTAGCTGAACCAGGGCTACAAATTATGATGGTATTGGATCATCCCTCTTCGAATGACTTTATCTTTGCTGCTTGTTCTGGATGGGTAGTTCTCTCTTTTGTTATGCATATTCCTTGTCATTTGGTTATCCTTGTCTATGTCACTGTTACTATGTAATAGTTGCCTCTATTTCGAATGTCATTCTCGTCTGGATCACGAGAGTGTGAGCACTGCAGATGGGTGCGTTTTGGTGGTGTAGCAAGACTTCTTATGAACTATCAAGTCTTGTTGTTTATGTCAGTAGTATTCACTAGTCAGTGTTTGAATGATGTATATATCGTTGTTTCAAACTGTTTATTGTCTCGAACTGTTGGTGGGCTAAATGAGGGCATCACCGTTCTCCAGTGTTCAGAGTATATCTCCTTTTTTGAAGTTATAATTTGAGCTCAGTGTCCTTTCGATGATGTACACTTGTTTGGGCCAGTGAGGTGTCGTTGAATATGGGCCGAGTAGTAACACAATGCCAAATAGGTCAATTATGACTCTCAAGCTGGGCTCTCAAAAGATCCTAAAAAGTCCAGGCTCTCAAAAAAGAAAGAATAGGGACTCTTAGGCCGACATGTGGGCGCCACCGGTGTTTTCATGCGCTTGCGCACCGAGAGCATATTGGCGCGTGTTCGAAATTCATGCTACCTTTTCATCCCCAATCTCCCGCCCCTCACTCAGCTCTGGAATCTCGATTCCTACTCCAGTTCCCCCAAATCCCCCTCCTACTCCCTGTACTCAAGCACACTATCATGTCGCCGGTTAACACGGATCTCCGAGCCGGAGATCCTGAGGTCCGTCCTGCCTTCGGGCGCTGCGTGCTGTGGCTCAACAGTGGCATGGCGACGCTTGATGACAAGTTTGCCAGCAAAGTGCTGATGGTAACCATCAATGGCGACCGGCCTCCCATCTCATCGAACGACCTTGTCAAAGCTCTTGGCATTGCACACGACATCTAAATAAGTGACTTGCTCGTCGAAGTCTGTCCGCCACCAGCTGATTTCTTCGTCAGGTTCCGGACAACTTTCGGCTGCACCCGTGTGTTTGAATCTTCCTGATGTTTGTTCTGCGACGGCGCGCTGGTGAGCTTTGAATGGTGGCAGCCAAGATGGGGCTCAGTGCCCTCTGAGCTTGAGTTTTTAACAAAGCTTACCTTCCATGGCATGCCTTGACATGCTTGGAACAGCGAGTCCATGAATGAGCTTATCAACGACCTTGGAGGTGAGCTCGTAAGTATGTTTGTTCCTCCAGACAGCTGGGCTCTAATGGTTATGGCATGGATGAAGAAGCCGTCCACCATACCGAAGGTGATTGGTGTTGAGATACCGGTGCAGGAACCAGGGTTGTACTATTTGTCACCACCAAGGCTGCCGCGGACCACGTTAGGGATGTACATGTATCAAGTGTTCGTGCATGTCGAAGAAGTGGTCAATCCATCAATCGAGGTTCTGCCGCCGCCGCTCGTGCCCGGGTCCATTGACGACGTCCATTACAGGAGTCAACGTCAGAATTTCCCCGTGTTGCTAGGAATGATGGATGGCACAAGGCCTACTCCATCGCGCGGGGGAGGCCACTGCTTATTTGGGAGAAGAGGCGGGGCTGGCTGCCTGGATGTGCTCTAATTTGAGGTAACAACTGAATCTAGTTAAATCCGAGCTATGGGTGTGAACCACTGACGTGCTACTACATTTGATTGTGACCTGTTCTATTTTTTTACCTGAACTTTTTCTAGAAAGGGTTGTACGTCAACTTAATGTTCTAGCAGAATTTATATATTGTGTTGTTTGTCTATTTTCTTTGCACATCATTCAAGATATTTCCCTGTCATTGATAAAGACGATGAACCGTTATGTACGAGTTCGTTGGTTTCAACATAGCCCTACCCGTAGCGATCCACTGCTTCCACCCTGATTGTGCCGCCTGCGTGAAATTTTTGTATGCAAGTTCAGTGTGCTATGATGTTCTATATGATTGTGTCAACTATATAAGTTTTTACTGAGCATCATCAATGCATATGGCTGAAAGATGTATTTACGAGGATCGACCGATGGGTCTCTCTCTCTCTCACACACACACAAACACACACACACACACACACACACACACACACAGACGCACACACGCACAAGTGGGACCCATTGAATTATTTCTTCGCTCGTGACAGCTTTTAATTAGGTTCCACTTTACTCTAACTTTTTTCTTAAATTATTAATTGAGCTCAGTGACTTCAAAAAGTTGTACCAAAGCCTTGTTTGGGCCTTTCCGGCGTCACTGAATGTGGGTTGAGTAGCCATGTAAGGTTGTACTGTACTACACATGCCTTTTTTTTCAACATCGGCAATGCAACTGCGCCGACAGTTGTACACAATCCGGGTCAACTTGTTATTCTCCGCCCTGCTGGGCTGCAAATCTTTCCTAGGAGGGATGCATTAGGCTTAACAAGAAAATGGGCTTTAAGAAATAATAAATGAGATGTAATTATAAAAACTGGGCAGTAACTATAAAAACATGCACCAAACACATAATTAGTTTATAAAATATTACTTTTGGACTTTGAAAATTTTAATTTCATTAATTGTTGCGCGCGCAATGTTTCGTTGGATTTTTACGTAATACAAATTTATATTGAAATTGTATTTAATCTGACTAGAAATTTCAGGATAAAAATATTTCTGATCCCATCAAAATGTGGGAAATTTTATTGAATTCTGTTTTGAAAGGTTGGTTGAAATTATTAATCATTGTCCTAGCTAGAAAACGGGTTGTACTTTTAACAAACTGTAAATGGGTTGTAGTAAATTCCATTAGAATTCAAAAATGGGCTGTACATTCTTGCAAATCGCAAATGGGCTATAAGTTCTCTGCCACACACTTGTGGGCCTACTAAGTTGATGCGTCCCCTAAAAAAATTAGTTGACGTGTATGCAAGGCTTTGTCAACTTATAGTCAACACACGGTTCTAGCAGCAGTGGCCATTGGATGTCCATCCAACGGATGTTTTGCTTCTTCTTCAATCTCGGATATTCTAGCTTTAGCTACCCAAAAAATGATTCCTCCCTCTGACATCTGGGGCACACTGTTTTGAAGGCTGACCTGTGGGCCTACTAAGTTGACGCGTACCAAAGGCTTTGTCAACTTAGTCAATATAAACAATTCTAGTTGCAGTGACCGTACAATGTCCATCCAACGGGCGTCGTGATTCTTCAACCTTTGGTATTCTTGCTCGAGCCGCCCAAAGCAGCGCCGATCGTGCCGCCTACTCCTGACTCTCATGGCTGGCTGTGCTGCCGCGAAGGCCTCACCGCCCCTACCACTCCCACCACTGGCCAGGCCCTGCGGCGACGGCAACCTCACACCGCAGCCGAACCAGTGAACCCTCGTACTCCTCTCCACGTGGGCATCCACTGCCGCGTCTTCCCCGGCTCCGTGTTGTCCCCTTCCTATAGGCCTCGCCGTCGTCCACCGCCCTAGTGCTCTCGGCGTGGCGTGGTCAACGTGGTCAAGGAACGACTTCCATCGCAAGAGTACTGTACGTGGAGAGGCTGATAGCTGGGTCCACGGTCGCAGGAAGGAAGTGCCTCATTATGACGCACAAAATAATGATCCCTCCACCTGACAGCGGGGACCCACAGGACAAGCCACTATATTTCATAAAAAAAATGTTCCTCCGTGACGCTGGAACCCACCAGCTACATCTTCGCACGCAAGGAAGTGCGTCCATATTATGGGCAAAAATATGATTCGCCCCCCTGATTGCTGGGACCCACTAGCTACATCTTCGCACACAAGGAAGTGCCTAACAGTCGGGACCCACCCGGTCGAAGCGTACGTAGCGTTGTCATTCTGGTCGCGAACGTGTACGTACATACTGGTTTATTGGTTTGTCTGCAGGCTGTAGCGATGAACCGTGGCCGTGTAAGGAAAGGCACGTGTGGTAGTAGAGGTGCACACGTAGCATGTACACGCACGTACAGCAACCAGGGAGCAAGAAAGTAAATACGGCCATGTACGTACATACCGGCGGGGCCTAGAATGCCTACTCGCGCATATGTATGGCCAGGGCTCGTGTACATGGCTGTGGCTCGGTCGGAACGGAGAAACCGCGTCGTCGTCATGTTCATGGGGAGCAACGGAATGCGTCGTGTTCATTGGGAGGCAACGGAACGCGTGCTGTTTATCGGGAGCCAACCGGCTTGGACGGAACAGCTGATGGAAACGAGGCCTGGCGTACCGCAGAACGGAGGAAACGGCCTTGTGTTCGACTGGCCACGGTCGAAACGGGATCCTGTTCATCGGGAGGGGTCTGGCATACCGCAAAATGGAGGAAACAGACCTCCTACAGTGGAAACAGGGTCCTGTTGATCGGGAGGGTTGTGGCGTACCGCAAAACGGAGGAAACGGACTTGTGTTGGAGCGCTACGGTGGGTGTGGCGACTGCAAAACGGGACTCCACGAGATACTGTTCATCTCCACCGTCGACCTCCTCCAGCCTCCACGGGCTACTGTTCATCCACCGTTGATCTCCTCCAGCCTCCACCTGTGACTGTTCATCCACGAGCTCCTGTTCATCCAGCCTCCATCGACTATTGTTCAACCAGCCCTCTCCACGGGGTCCTGTTCAACCACCCATCCACGTGCTACTATTCATCCAGCCCTCCACCGACTACTGTTCAACCAGCCCTCCACCGGCTACTGTTCATCCATCCCTCCACGGGGTCCTGTTCATCCAGCCCTCCATGGGGTCCTGTTCATCCACCGGCTCGATCGATCGTGGTCCTGTTCATCCAGCGGCAACAACCTCTACTACCACGAGGTCCTGTTCATCCAACCCCCCACCGGGAACTGTTCATCCAAACCCCCCAACAACGCTCACTGTTCATCTAGAGGCAACATTGATCGGCTTCAGTTAGCAGCAGTAGCGAAGGAATCACTCGGGTTCAGTTAAGTTGATCGATCGGTCGGGTTCAGTAACGTGTAGCCTGCAGTGCAATCACTCGGGTTCAGTTAGAGCCCAACGCCTCGCTCGGGTTCAATTAGAGCACAATGCCTCGCACACACGCATGTACGTATGAGAGAAACGTGCATCGCTTGGCCCCTGACCACCCACCGTAACTGGGAACTCCCCCGATATTTTCCTTGCCCTTGCTTCTACCACGGTTTTCTCCATCATGGACGGCCCAAAGAATGTCATGTAGCTGCGTCTCTGGCCTGCCCAGGACGAAAAGCCCATTTTCTGTCATGATTTTTTGTCATAGAAGTAGGAGCCCACCACATCTATGATGATACCGGGTTTTGTCACAACTATCGTCATAGAAGTGTCATAAGCATGACATAATTTTTTTTCGTTCGGCCCAAAATGTCATAGATGTGTCTTTTTTTATAGTCCAAATGGTGAAGTGTAGTCAAACGCTGGATGTAATCTCTCAAAGTTTGATTCGGCTTTTGGACACAATGTTGCAACTCAGACAACCCAGGGGGATCGCTTGCAAGTGCCTTCAAATGTCTTCATAAACACTCGGGCCAAGTCTTCCCAACAGTATATGCTAGCGGGAGCCAACTGATTCAACCAGGCCCTGGCCGAGCCTTCAAGCATCAAGGGTAGGTGCTTCATGGCCACTTCGTCATTGCCTCCACCAATCTGCACTGCCACTCGGTAATCCTCTAACCACGTGTCTGGCTTTGACTCACCAGTAAACTTGCTCACTCATGCAGCCAATCTGAAGTTGGGAGGAATCTCAGCTGCCCGAATGGCTCTGCTAAAACACTCGGGCCTAGAGATGAACGCTCTGCTCCCACTCGGGTGATCACTATCTAGACCTTCTCTGTTAGCTCTACCTCTGTCAACCAGGCCTTGTACGAGGACTGAACTTGCATCAAACCCAGGATCTCGAGGGTCGACTGGAATCCTCCACTCATTGCCGTGCGGGCACCTGTCATCATACCGTCGGGGCGCGTACGAACCACCCCTCAGAGGGGGCATGGGCACTCAACGACGGTCATCACGGTGGTATCGAGGGTCAAACTGCACGTGGCCTCGACCCAGGTACTGGTCCTGGCAATAACCACGATCTTCATGCCGCGGAGGCAATCTTGGGCTGTGTGCCAACTGAACTGTGTCTGCCATGACGGACCTGCTGTGAATCCTATTGCGCGACTGGGAAAAAGTCGAGTTCTATTCTCTGGCCGCCCTGAGCAGTGCCCGAATCTGCTGTAAGCCTCTACCAGCCTCAGAACAGGATGGCTGGATCGAATTTGCAATACGTGCAGTTGCTGCAACATTTTGGATCGGAGTATGGTATACTTGACACTCATCCCGAGGTCAAGTTGGAAACAATTGCCGCTGCCGTCGACTAGAACATGGAAGATGTCTACGGGCGCGGTCGTCTAGTGCTTGTTGAAGATTCTCCATGCGCGCATGCTCAGCTAGAGTGGCTACGCGCGTAGCCTCCAAGGCCTAAGCTTCGGGGGTCTCCCCAACAATGGGGGTCTGGAGGGCTTGATTATTTCTATGCTGCAGCTCTTCCCTCTGCTCCACAGTGAGGTCTTGAGGATAGTACTCGTCGTTGTCGCGCGACAGACCACTGCTACCACTCCCACAACGGGGGAATCCTGGCGAGCTGCGCTGGGAACCAACCATGAGGACTTCCTCCGCGGGGTCATTGCTTTCACACTCGGTGAGAGTATCCGAGTGGCCAGTCGACAAATCAAACAAGCCATGAAGGGACTCATCAGGCTCAATCGCCGCAATCTGAGGAGTGGCCAACTGACGGGCCACCGCGTGCTTCACCCATCGCTGGAGTCGCGAGCGACCGGATCGCTTGTGACCGCGAACAACGGGGAGGGAGGACGTCACTAGAGACGACCGATACTGGGTCAACGGCTGCTGCAAGATGACACCACAAGCACTCGCGCGGAAGTGCGCTGACCCGCAGATGGAGAGTGCCTCAACGTCGAGGGGGGCTTCCTGATGCCAGGCCGAATCATCAGCGATGAAGGTGAGCGTGCCGAGATGGATCTCGCAGCCCAATGAGAACCCACCACCAGAAACCATGTCGATGGAGATCGAAGATTGCAACCTCGTTGGAAGTTGCTTAGATGCCTGCCCCACGGTGGGCGCCAACTACCGTGGGAACGGATCTGAAAGTAGAGATAAGGGGTGCGTAGGAGAGGGCACAGTTCTAGCTATGGCAAGGTTGTACACTCGGATTTATGAGTTCAGGCCCCTCTCGGAGGAGGTAACAGCTCTACGTCTCGGTGCCACGGAGGCTCTGTATATTGGAGTGTTGAGTTATAGGGGGTGCGAACCCTTGTGCAAGAGGGGAGGGGTACCTTATATGGAGTACTCTGACCCCTCGTAGCCCTCAGTTACACATGGGTTCAATGAGAGAGTAAAGTGACGTACATTACTGGTAAAACCCATATTTAATGACCTTTAAGGTGATGGAATGAATGCCTGGCTGTTGCCATCCAGAGGAGGCTCTAAGTCTTCTGTCCTTCGAGTGGATTTTGTCTTTCGAGTGAATAACTACGATCGAGTGGAATTGGGATATCTGAGTGGATCTTCTATCGAGTGGATCACACTTCATGAGGATTCCAGTCGGTATCTTCTGTTTAACTTTGCATGCCTTGTCCTCTTATGCCGTGTCCTTGGGTAGGGCATACATGTCAGGCCCATGACCCTACCCTAGGTACATGTCATTGTCAACTAGTGCGGAATCTTATGAGATTAATGCCGCTTTGATGAATCTTGTTATGAAAGATCAATTTTCTGGCCTTCCTAGTGAAGATGCCGCATCCCATCTAAATACTTTAGTTAAGTTGTGTGATATGGAAAATAAGAAAGATGTGGATAGTGATATTGTTAAATTGAAGCCTTTTCCGTTCTCACTACGAGATCGTGCTAAAACTTGGTTTTCATCTTTGCTTAAAAATAGTATTGATTCATCGAACAAGTGTGAAGATGCTTTTATTTCCAAGTATTTTCCTCCCGCCAAGATCATCTCCCTTAGGAATGATATAATGAATTTTAAGCAACTTGATCATGAACATGTTGCACAATCTTGGGAGATGTTGTAATTGATGATAAGAAATTGCCCTACTCATGGTCTAAGTTTATGGATGATCATGCAATTTTTTTATGCCATATTGAATTTTGCATCTAGAAATCTTTTAGATTCGGCCGTGGGATGTACTTTTGTGGAAAATCACATTAGGAGAAGCTACTAAACTCCTAGATAATATTATGGCTAATTACTCTCATTGGCATACAGAAAGATCCTCTACTAGTAAAAAAGTGCATGCGATTGAAGAAATTAATGTTTTCAGTTGAAAGATGGACGAACTTATGAAATTATTTTCTAATAAGAGTGCTACTATTGATCCTAATGATATGCCTTTGCCTACTTTGATTGAAAATAATAATGAATCTATGGATGTTAATTTTGTTGGTAGGAACAATTTTGCTAATAACGCGTATAGAGGTAATTTCAACCCTAGGCCATTTCCTAGTAATTTCTCTAATAATTATGGTAATTCCTACAACAATTCTTTTGGAAATTATAATAAGATGCCCTCTGATCTTGAGAACAATATTAAAGAATTTATTAGTTCTCAAAAGAATTTTAATGCTATGGTTGAAGAAAAAATGCTTAAGATTGATGATTTGGCTAGGAACGTGGATAGAATTTCTATTGAGATTTATTCTTTGAAAATTAGATCTATTCCACCCAAGCATGATATTAGTGAGTCTCTAAAATCTTTGAATGTAAAGAAAGAACCGCCAAGATGCATTCTAAGCGAGATTGGTTTGTAAAAGCGTGTTCTTCGATTTCTTGTGATAATAATGATGAAGATCTTAAAGTGATTGGTGTCACTCCTATTGAATCTTCGTTTTCTAATATAAATCTTGATAAAGATGGGACTAGAGATGAGTAAACTTTAGCTAGAAGGCGTCCCAATGATTCGGAGTTTATAGATCTCAATGCAAAAATTGATAAAAGTGGGATTGGAGAGGTCAAAACTTTAAGTAGCAATGAACCCACTCTTTTGGATTTCAAGGATTTTAATTATGATAATTGTTCTTTGATATATTGTATTTCCTTTTTGCAATCCATGTTGAATTATCCTCATGCTTATAATCAAAATAAAGCTTTTACTAAACATATTGTTGATGATATGATGAAATCTTTTGAAGAAAAAATTGAGTTGGAAGTTTCTATCCCTAGAAAGCTTTATGATAAGTGGGAACCTACAATTAAGATTAAAATTAAGGATTGTGAGTGCTATGCTTTGTGTGATTTGCGTGCTAGCATTTCCATGATTCCAAAAACTTTATGTGATGTGTTACGTTTCCGTGAATTTGATGATTGTTCTTTAAATTTGCATCTTGCGGATTCCACTATTAAGAAACCTATCAGAAGGATTAATGATGTTCTTATTGTTGCAAATAGGAATTATGTACCCGTAGATCTTATTGTGCTTGATATAGATTGCAATCCTACATGTCCTATTATTCTTGGTAGACCTTTCCTTAGAACGATTGCTGCAATTATTGATATGAAAGAAGGAAACATTAGATTTCAATTTCCATTAAGGAAGGGCATGTAACACTTCCCAAGAAATAAAATTAAGTTATATATGAATCTATTATGAGGGCTACTTATGAATTTAATACCGAAGATGACAATACCTAGATCTATGTTTTATGCCTAGCTAGGGCGTTAAACAATAGCGCTTGTTGGGAGGCAACCCAATTTTATTTTTGTGTTTTTATTTTTGCTACTATTCTTGAATAAATACAAATTATTGTGTATTAGCATTTTTAATTAGTGTTTGTGCCAAGTAAAGACTTTAGGATGCTTTGGTATATCGTTGATTTGATCTTGCTGAAAAAATAGAAACTTTTGTGCCCAGAAACACAATTGATCTGAGCTGCTAGAACGTGATAAAATCCTTAATTGTTTTACACATGATTGATATATGAATTGCCTTTTTTGTCCTAATTTTTTAGAATTTTGGGAGTTAGAGAATGCTACCTCTTGAGCTTGCGTTGGTTTTCCCTTGAAGAGGAAAGTGTGATGCAACAAAGTAGAGTAAGTCTTTCGCTTAGTTTTGAGAACCAAGGTATCAATCTAGTAGGAGACAACGCAACAAGCCACCGAATACCTGCACAAACAAACACCAACTTGCACCCAACGCGACAAAGGGGTTGTCAATCCCTTCATGGTTATTTGCAAAGTGAGATCCGATATAGATGGATAAACGGTAAAGTAATATTTTAGGTACTTTTGGTTTATAGATCGGAAAGTAAAAGATTGCAAAGAAAGTAAATAGGAAACTAAAATTGTAGATCAGAAACTTATATGATGGAAAATATATGATTTTATGATGAAAAATAGACCTGGGGGCCATAGGTTTCACTGGAGGCTTCTCTCAAGATAGAAAATATTATGGTGGGTGGACAAATTACTGCCGAGCAATTGATAGAAAAGTGCAAAGTTATGACGATATCTAAGGCAATGATCGTGAATATAGGCATCACGTCCGTGTCAAGTAGACCGAAACGATTCTGCATCTACTACTATTACTCCACACATCGACCGACTCCTGCATGCATCTAGAGTATTAAGTTCATAAGAACATAGTAACGCATTAAGTAAGATGACATGATGTAGCGGAATTAACTCAAGCAATATGATGGAAACCCCATCTTGTTATCCTCGATGGCAACAATACAATACATGTTGGTTCCCCTTCTGCCACTAGGATCGAGCACCGCAAGATTGAACCCAAAGCTAAGCACTTCTCCCATTGCAAGAAAGACCAATATAGTTGGTCAAACCAAATCGATAGTTTGAACAGACTTGCAAAGATATCAAATCATGCATATAAGAATTGAGAGGAGATTCAAATAATATTCATAGATAAGATGATCATAAATCCACAATTCATCGGATCTTGGCAAACACACCGCAAAAAAGTATTAGATCGAGTATATCTCCAAGAACATCGAGGAGAACATGGTATTGAGAATCAAAGAGAGAGAGAAGAAGCCATCTAGCTACTAGCTATGGACCTATAGGTCTGTGGTAAACTAGTCACGCTTCATCGGAGAGGCAATGGTGTTGATGTAGAAGCCCTCCGTGATCGAATCCCCCTCCGGCAGGACGCCAAAAAAGGCCCTTAGATGGGATCGCACGGGTACAGAAGGTTGTGGCGGTGGAAAAGTGCTTTCGCAGCTCCCCTGGAAGGTTTTGAGGTATTTGAGAATATATAGGCGGAAGAAATAGGCTAGTGGAGTAACGAGGGGCCCACAAGGGTGGAGGGCGCACCCTACCCCCTAGGCATGCCCTCCATCCTTGTCAATGCCTTAGCTTCCCTGACGTGTACTCCATGTCCTCTGGATGTCTTCTGGTCCAAGAAAATTCATCGCGAAAGTTTAATTCCGTTTGGTATTCCTTTTCTGTGAAACTCTTAAACAAAAAAAAATAGAAACTGGTATTGGGCTCTAGGTTAATTGGTTAGTCCCAAAGATCATAAAATAACATATTAATGCATATAAAACATCCAAAACAGATAATATAATAGCATGGGACAATAAAAGATTATAGATACGTTGGAGACATATCAGGCATCCCCAAGCTTAATTCCTGCTCGTCCTCGAGTAGGTAAATGATAAAAACAGAATTTTTGATGTGGAATGCTACCCAACATATTTATCCTTGTCATTCTCTTTATTGTGGCATGAATGTTCAAATTTGTATGATTCAAAACAAAACTTTAATATTGACATAAAAACAATAATCCTTCAAGCATACTAACAAAATAATTATGTCTTCTCAAAATAACATGGCCAAAGAAAGCTTATCCCTACAAAATCATATAGTATGGCTATGCTCCATCTTCATCACAAAAAATATTCAAATCATGCACAACCCCGATGACAAGCCAAGCAATTGTTTCATACTTTTGATGTTCTCAAACTTTTTCAAATTTTGTGCAATACATGAGCGTGCACTACTGCAGAATGCTGCTAACGCGACACTACGATCAGAGACCCTTCGACGAAACTATGTGCCATGCCATAATCGCAAACGGTGGTGTAAAAAACCCCGCAAAAAAGGTGCAAAACATTTGCGATGGAGGATGCATCAAACACGGTTCAGATTTTAGTTGCGTGTGCGATGCAGGGCATACGATTCATCTCAATTAACTGTTTGTGTTGGGGATATTACTACTGGAGGTAAACCGGCCTTGGGTAGCCGGGTTGACTCTTTGAAGATTAAAAGCCCATGAAGATGTAAAGATGCTAGCGCTTTACGGAGGGCCCAGAGGCAAGTACAATATGTAAATGTAAACCGGCCCAGTCATGTAACTTGTATAGTAAGATAGAAAGAGAGAGACCGATCCAGATACGTTTATAAACCGGTTTCGGGACTCTATAGCCCGGCGAGCGTCAACCTATGTATATAAAGGGACGACCCGGCCGCGGTTTAGCGATAGACAACAACAACTCGAAAGCCAGACAAAGCGGATTCGCTCCCCGGCCTTCGAAACCCTAGCAATACCAATCACAACTAGACGTATGCTTTTACCTTCATCGAAGGGCCGAACTAGTATAAACTCCCGTGTCCCCTTGTCCGGTTTAACCCCTTTAAGCTAACCCGTCGAGATGGCTCCACAACTAAGTCCTTTCACGAGGACATCTACCATGAGAAACCCAAGACAGTTGGCGCCCACCGTGGGGCTATCGCACGATGGTTTCGAGTTCTAGAAGGGTAGCTTCGATGGACTTAAGGGATACGCTGTGGGCCGGATGGCGAAGAGTCACCGCGGCAAGCTCTACATCGACAACGCAGGATGGGGTCCCGAGGCCGATTCAATCGAATATGGGTACCGGGTCCCCTTTGGTGGGATTCACGTCTTCATCGGCAAGATCGGCGAACCGGCCCCCGAGCCGGACATCTGCACTGACATCATCGAAACGGCTCGGCGTGCAAGTCCTTCGCTGGTTCAGCCCGAGGTAAGGCATGTTTTCGTAGGTGTCATCCATGGATCAGGGCACGAGGACGGACCGGTGTCCGAAGGAGAAGCCGTAGTCTGCTCTAATGACGAGTCTTCTGGAGAAACCGAATCGCTTCACCAGTTGCAGGACGGCCGGATTGAGGGAGGATCAGAGGGCAACAGTATTCCGGATTCCCCCGGTCTGCCAAACCGGGGCGCCATCTTCATGGCCGGCACACAATCGGCGCCTCATTCATCTACCACCGCAGCAATGCTCTCCGGTTCAACAACGGCCATGCCAGCAGGGGCAGGAAGCTTGGTGCCACCTTCGGCCCAAGTCTTATCTGATTTGTTCGACGCTCTGGCAACATTGATGTCCGTGGAGGTAGACGCAGCAGCCAAGGATTCACTGCACTCCCCGCCCAAGCCGGAGTTATAGCAGACACGTGGAAGATGAACCGGCCGTGTCCAGTAGTGCACGCCGCCGAAATTCGCCACGAGGGAACAACCCAGCTGGGGGAGGTGCTAATGCGCAAGATGTTGTGGATCATGGCCGCGCACGTCGAGAGGCTGAGTTGACAGCTAGACACAAGGCACGACAACATACTCCGGTTCACCCCACTGCCTCCGTGGAGCCAGGGGTGATGTTCAGTTCCTTAGGGGTACCATGTTTATCTCCTGCTTTGCGTAATGTGCGACTACCCAAGGATTTCAAGGGACCTCGTAAGGTACCAAATTATACCGCCGATTTGCAGCCAGAGGCGTGGGTGGAGAGCTATGAGATGGCAATGGAGATGTTAGATGTGGACGAGGCAGTGTGTGCTAAATATTTCATCATGATGTTGGAAGGAACATCTCGCACTTGGTTGAAGAGCTTGCCGATCAACTCTATTGGATCATGGGCCGAATTGAAGCACCGGTTTATCCAGAACTTCAAGGATACGTGTAAGCAGCCGATGTCAATTGTAGATCTGGCTGCTTGTGTCCAAGAGGATGGGGAGTCCACGACCCATTGGGTGAAACGGGTCTTGGCGATTTTGCATTTGTCAGATCGTATCAACGCAGACACCGTAGTGTTAACATTAGAGGGTAATTGCGGTTTCAAACTATTGAAACAGAAGTTGGGAAGGCTCAAACGTCACTGCAACGACATGTCAACACTCATGGCCGCTTTGGTTAAATACGCCGATTCAGATAATACCAAGGATCCAGATTCAGAGGAGGACAAACCGGAGAAGGGTAAGAAGACCGGCAATGCCAAAGGCAAACAACACAATCCGGCAGGCCATGGAAACGCTAGTAAGCGCAAGGCCAACAGTGGTTTGGACTTTGTCGCAAATACCAACGCGCAGGAGAATGGCCAGCACCGTAAAGGCAAGCAGCCCCAGAGGGGTGGAGGTCCAGGCAACAATTTGGAGCGTTTGTTAAATCAGCCCTGTCCAAAGCATGGATCAAAGGAGAAACCGGGATCACATCTCTGGAAAGATTGTTATATCATGCGGGATTTCAAGAATTCCAATATGTTCCAATACGACAACGGCCCGCCCGGCGGTTCAGGAGGAGGTTTCCACGGGCCGGGTTACAGAGGCGGTGGTTCCGGTTCAGGGTTTCCAGGTAATCAAACCGGACACGTCAATCAAGGACACCAAGGCAACCAGGGAGGTTACAACCATCAGGGGAATCAGCAGCAGCAACAGTCGGGTTATCAGAGCAATCCCAAACAGCTAAACAGCGGGCAATATCATGTCTTCACTACTAGTTTGTGCAAACGTGATCAGAAGCTTCACAAAAGGGTAGTCAACTCTGTTGAGCCGGCGGTACCTCAGTATTTACGCTGGTCAGAGCAACCTATTTTGTGGAGCAGAGAGGACCATCCGCCCCGGGTTGATAATCCAGGTCATTTGGCCTTGGTGGTAGCCCCTCAAGTTGGGGGATACAAGTTCACTAAAGTGCTCATGGGTGGGGGAAGTAGTATCAATATTTTGTATTATGATACATTCCGCCGTATGGGGTTGACATATAAGGATCTTAAACCGTCGAACACGGTATTTCATGGTGTGGTGCCTTGTAAGTCTGCATATCTTGTTGGTAAGATAGCTTTGGAGGTAGCTTTTGGAGATGACTACGATTCAAGGTCAGAAACAGTGACATTTGAGGTTGTGAAGATCAAAAGTCCGTATCACGCTCTGTTTGGGCGGCCGGTTTATGCTAAGTTTATGGCAAGGCCATGTTATGTTTATCTGCAGCTTAAAATGCCAAGTCATAAGGGAACTATCACAGTACATGGGAGTAGAAAGATTGCTTTGGAGTGTGAAGAAGGCGATGGGGCTTATGCTGAGTCGGTTTGTGCCACGGAGGAGTTAACATTCTATAAGGAGCAAGTTGACCCGGCAAACATGACCTCCTTAAAAAGCCAACCACGGAACATGATCCAGCATTGAAGTTCAAATCAGCTACAGACACTAAGATGGTTGACTTTGTCCCTGGCGATTCATCCAAACAGTTTAGTGTCAGCGCTAACCTGGATCTCAAATAGGAAAGCGCGCTCATCGAGTTCATCCGTGAGAATCGGGACATCTTTGCATGGAAACCTTCTAACATGCCAGGTGTACCGAGAGAACTCGCTGAGCACACACTCAAGATTGATCCGAAATTCAAACCGGTCCGACAGTTCCTCTGCCGCTTCAACAAGGAAAGGCGCAAGGCTATAGGTGAAGAGGTCGCCCGTTTGTTGGCTCTGGGTTTATTGTTGAAGTTTTTCATCCAGAGTGGTTAGCCAATCCGGTGCTGGTTCTTAAGAAAAACGACACTTGGCGCATGTGTGTGGACTACACAGATTTAAACAAGGCTTGCCCTGTAGACCCCTTTACTCTCCCTCGCATTGGTCAGATAATTGATGCCATGGCGGGTTGTGACCGTTTGTGTTTTTTAGATGCTTACTCTGGTTATCATCAGATCAAAATGGCAGTTAAGGACCAGGAGAAGACAACCTTTATAACTCCCTTTGAAGCCTTCTGCTATGTTTCCATGCCCTTTGGACTCAAGAGTGCCCAGGCAACTTACCAGCGATGTGTTCAGAATTGCCTTCATAAGAAAATTGGGCGCAATGTCCATGCATATGTAGATGATATTGTGGTCAAATCCAGAAAGGAGGAGACGTTGATAGATGATCTATGGGAAACTTTTGACAATCTCCGGGTCTACAAGATGATGCTCAATCCGAAGAAGTGTGTTTTCGGTGTCACGGCAGGCAAGCTCTTAGGCTTTCTGGTTTCAAACAGAGGCATTGAGGCTAATCCGGAAAATATTGCAGCGATTACGTCCTTGGCTAAACCGGCGTGTATTAACGATGTGCAACGTTTGGCCATCCGAATTACAGCCTTGAGGCGGTTTATCAGCCGCCTTGGAGAGAAGGCCATTCCCTTATATCAGATGCTCAAGAAAACAGATAACTTTGTCTGGAGTGAAGCAGCTGATAAGGCGTTTGAAGATCTGAAGAAACAGCTCGTGGAACCGCCCGTACTGGCAGCACCGATCGATAAAGAGCCCTTATTATTATATGTGGCTGCTAATGCTCGGGCTGTCAGCGTAGCCATTGTGGTAGAGCGTAAAGAGCCTAGCAAAGAGTATCCGGTTCAACGACCGGTTTATTATATCAGTGAGGTGCTCATTGAGTCAAAGCAGAGGTATCCGCATTGGCAGAAACTGGTGTATGGGGTGTTTATGGCAAGCTGGAAGCTCAAACACTATTTTCAGGGCCACCCTATCACAGTGGTCAGTTCAGCTCCTCTGGGTGACATCATTCAAAACAGAGAGGCAACTGGCGGATTGCCAAGTGGGCCATTGAGCTTGGACCCCACGGGCTTAGATATATACCTCGCACGGCGATCAAGTCCCAGGCACTCGTAGATTTCATCAACGATTGGATGGAGATACATGCACCTGAGGAGAAACCAGATAATACATATTGGACTCTTCATTTTGATGGGTCCAGACAGCTAGAGGGTTCGGGTGCTGGAGTCATATTAACTTCCCCACGAGGTGATAAGTTTTGTTACGTCCTCCGTTTAATGTTCCCTTGTACTAACAATGCAGCTAAATATGAGGCTTTACTCCACGGTCTTCGGATGGCTAAAGAGATGAATTTGAGCCGGGTTAAGTGCTTCGGCGATTCAGATCTAGTGGCTCAGCAAGTGTCTAGCACTTGGGATTCTAAGGACCCACTCATGGCTGCATATCAACGAGAGGTGGACACAATGGCTGGTCACTTTAAAGGTTATCAGGTGGACCATATAGACCGGCGGAAGAATAAAGCGGCGGACGCTTTAAGTCGTCTTGGTTCCCAATGTAAACCGGTTCCGCCCAATGTCTTTCTTGATGTGTTGCACAATCCGTCAGTCAAAATACCAACTGAAGAAGATTTGGCTGCTCCTGATCCGGAAGCTCAATTGGTGGCAGCTTTGCATGCCATACCGGATTGGACGATCCCATATCTGGATTACATGAACCGGGGCGAGTTACCAGCTGAGGAAATGTTGGCTCGACAGATAATCCGGCGTTCCAAGTCCATGACCATACTCAATGGGGAGTTACATCGTTACAGTGTTTCAGGAGCGATTCAACGATGCGTTTCTCCTCAAGAAGGTTGTGAGATTTTGCGAGAAATTCATGAAGGGGATTGCGGTCGTCATGCCGGTTCAAAGTCGTTGGTTGCTAAAGCTTTTCGCCATGGTTTTTACTGGTTGACGGCCCATGCTGATATGGAGGATTTAGTCAAAAGATGTGATGGATGTCAAAAGTTTGCCCGCCGTGCGCACGTTCCGGCTCAAGAGTTGCGGATGATTCCAATTATGTGGCCGTTTGCCACTTGGGGGCTGGATATGGTTGGACCCTTCAAGCGCTCCAAGGACAAGAAGACCCATCTATTAGTAGCAGTTGATAAATTCACTAAATGGGTAGAGGCAGAGCCAGTCAGCAAGTGTGATGCATCCACAGCGGTTCAATTCATCAAAAAGGTGATATTCCGGTTTGGCTTTCCACATAGCATTATAACATATAATGGCACTAACTTGTCAAAAGGAGAGACGGAAGAATTCTGTCGACGTGAGCACATCCGGCTTGATCTAGCATCAGTGGCTCACCCCCAATCTAATGGTCAAGCGGAAAGGGCAAATCAAGAAATTCTGCGGGGTATCAAACCAAGGCTTATGTTTCCCTTAAAGCGAACACTGGGTTGTTGGGTCGAGGAGCTACCTTCTGTGTTATGGAGCATCAACACCACACCCAATAGATCTACGGGTTACATGCCTTTCTTCATGGTTTATGGAGCAGAGGCAGTTCTTCCTAGTGACATCCGTCACGATTCGCCCCGTGTGGCATCTTATGTTGAAGCTGATAATGAGAAGGCACGTCAGGATTCTTTGGACGTGTTGGATGAAGAGCGGGATCTTGCAGCAGCGCGTTCGGCGTTTATCAACAAGATCTTCGACGTTATCACAGTCGCCGGGTTAAAACTAGAACCTTTCAAGAAGGTGATTTCGTTCTCCGGCTCATCCAGGATCAGACTGATATGCATAAGTTATCCCCCCTTGGGAAGGACCCTTTGTGGTCAGCAAAAATCTGCACAACGGATCCTACTACCTCATTGATGTTTGAGAGCATGAAGACTCACGTCAATCGGAGGAGGAGACAAAGCGGCCATGGAACATAGCTCTCCTTCGGCCTTACTATACTTGAAGCCATAGGCTTTTTCACCTGTACATATTTATGACAGTGTATATACCATATAATAAACCAGAGCCTCCGTTATAAGCGGGGTATCTGTTCTTTCTTATATCATATGTGTGCTTTTACAAGTTAACGGTCAAAGCGGAGTCTTTGTTAAACAGGATTTAGCAACTGCATAAAGATAAAGAAAATCACTAGGCGGCTTGGTCATGTTTGAACCATAGCTACACCTCTTGATAGGCTTTTCAGCCATACAATGACAAATTTGTGGAGCCAAAGAGAGTATTGTGCACTGTACAAACTCAAACATAGGCACACGCTGAGCATCGCTCACAAAGTTACTTGGGGGCTCTTTTTTGCAAAGCAACAGAGAGTTTAAAAGGACCCTTGTAATTGGCTATCAAGCCACGGCTTGGAAGCCTGGTGTACTCACCTAAAACCCTGGGTTAACCTGCCTTCATCAAGTAAGCCACTCCTATCCAAGTAATCCTGGCATGACCCATCGAACGCTTGACAAGTCAATCTTTTACAGACCCTGAACTTGTCATAGTTAAAACGGTGATTGGTTAATTGGAGGCCCATCTTAAAAGGCTTTGTTAAATGGTTTAACTCGGAGGCCTAGCAGCCCATGAAAAGCCTCGATTTGGAGCCTGACAGCTCGTAAAAAGCCTCGCATTTTTTCCTATTTGAATTTTGTTTGTTGACAATCATAAGTATTTTTTGTTAAACCGGCATCCTTGATCCGGCTTGCTTTCCAACCACCAGCTATTGGCTCATGATCAGTTATAAACCGGTGGTCACTGACCCGGTATGATTTGACTAGATCACCAATATTATGACAAAAATCCGGTAGGTATACCGGTCCGGTTTAATAGATAGACCGGCATTATGAAAAATGAGATTATCAAACGTATCGGGTTGGTGTTAAACACCTTTGCTGTATGCACGTTTGCTCACTCAAGGAGGTATGTTCTGTACATTATTTTTTGTACAAACACTTGATTATTCAGCTCAAGTACTATATACTTCTTGGATATTATGACATGTTTAGCGGTAAACCACTAGACACTTTTAAGTTTTTTGTACCCAGGAAGGCAAGTCATCATAGATTATGCATAAAATATATCCTGAAGGGCGGCACAGATTGTCACAAAGGGTTATGAAGCATGCTCGATGGCATGGCAGATAAACAAAGTTTCAGCTATCCTATTACATGAAGCTTTAAAGTGGGTCAACAGTGCCATTGTTTTTCACAGTAGCCATATAAATCGGTGACCGGATCAAGACTCTTCCTCACGATGGTTTGACGGTTGCGGATTAGTTGGTGCACGCACTTCTTCATCCCTCCCCAGCCGCTGGAAATCAGCCATTGACCAATCGATTCCGGTTAAGGCTCGGAATACTGCTTCTTCATGGATAAGATCAGAAGGGTTAATATCAGGGGCATAAGTGTGCTTATGAATAGGAGGAACAAGTTCTTCAACTTCATGGATCTCGGCCGGCTGTCTTTTCCCTTCTGCATCATAAAACGGTTGAAAATGGGACAAATCAGTGTCTTCAGCTAATTTGCTGGCCGCTGGCCGCATCTGTTTGGTCAACCGCCGAAGATCATCATTATCAAAGTTTGAACCATCTTCTTTAACGCCTGGATACCCTTTAATGATATCCTCCGCTTCAAGATCTGGAAACCAGGCCTTGGCTCGAATAAGGGCAGTTAATGCTCCGGCTCTTGCAGCGGCTCTCTTCAACTCGGCAATACGCGCCGGTAACATGCCCAGCTTCTCAAGGGTTTCCTTAATCAACGTTGGCGCTGGTTTGTTATAGGCTGCTGTACTAATGGCTCGCTGAGATCAGGAGTATAGCTGCTCAACCAATGTGTATGCCGCTTTGAGCTTCATCCGCATATCTGCACCAAGATGAGTGATCCGAGTTCCTGCCAAAGATTTTTTCAACATCGTGGTCAGTTTTAAGATTCATTGCCTGATGCAACATACATAAGCAGATACTTACCAAAGATAGCAGAGGTCATAGTGTTGATTTGGCGCTTCAAACTGGCTAGTTCTTCAGCCACCGATTTCAGGGCTTCCTCGGCATCTACGGCTCTTTTGGTCAAGCCGACTTTTTTGGTTTCCCATGCAGCATGCTCTTGATTGAAGGATTCTTTCAATTTTTCCATTCCGGCCAGGGCCTGGGTCAGCTCCTCTTTGGATTTTGTAGCTTCGACTTGTTGAGACTTCACATTTTGTTGCAAGTCAGAGTTTTTGGCATCTTTGCTTCTCAGTTCAGCCTGCAACATTGAAGGTATCTTCAACAAAACAACATATATATGCACTAAGTATAAAGCATATAACAAGTTATCCACTTCATACTTGGGGGCTAATGCTTATTTGCTCTCAAATATTACCTTCTATGCAAGTCTCCAGAACAATGCAAGCATTATCCTTGACACTTGGGGGCTAATGTACGTTTGTTCTTAACTGGCGGTATGAATTAAAAACCAGATTAACTTGCCAAGTTAAACCGGTCTTTGGGGGCTATGCTACAGAATGTTATCTCATTTTTCAAACATGAGTTTTATCTATGATTGAAGACACGCCTTGGCAAAGATTAATGATGGGATGCTTATAGTGTTACAAAGACCCGGTTTATGAAGAGGAACAAAAGAAATGGGCAGCTAGATGAAGGTGTGTGCGATGTACAACATACGGTTCACTCGGATTAACTATTTATGATTAGGCAACACAATGGAAATGGTCAGTCAGATCAAAGGTATGTGCGATATACGGCATGCGGTTCACTCAGATGAACTGTTTTGCATTGAGACATGAGAACAGAAATGGTTCAAATGAACAAGATGTGTGTGATACGCAGCAAACAGGTATGTAATCAGAAATGTGTGTGAATACCGATAATAACACAGATGATTACTGCTAATAAGATGTGTCTTCTGTGCGATGGGATTGCATACAGAACAACAACGTATATACATATATACACACACTTATAAGGACATGCTTGCATAACCAAATTAAACATCCACTTACATAGGTGGCTACTACAACCATGGCATTTGCACACACCAAAGTAAACTATTACATGCATAATTACATAGGTGGCTACTACACACATGACATTTCCACACACCAATAAAGTAAACTATATATTACATGCATGATTAACTAGCATAAACGATCATCTGAGCATCATCTACTTCTTGTGACGCTTGCTCTGCTTGTGGCTCTATCTGGGCTCGTCGATTTTGGTAACGAGGCACTTCCTCATGTCAACGCCCCACCTGTGCATCTCGTAGCATGTGTACACACTCTTGGCCGCAAACCTGAGGTGAGGTTCATCCAGTTGCCGCATCCAGGCCCTGTGCCAGGATACATGACTTGTTCTCTGGGCATCCTGCTTCATCTTTTGGTAGTAGGGGTCAATGATGGCCAAGGCGAGTTCGACCAGGGAGTCCTTCTTCGTGTTGCCCTAGACCATGTAGTGGTCACGGATTTCGACAAGGTTCTTGCAGGCCAAGCCCGTAACACTGAGCGCCTTTACATCGTTGGTGGTTTCCATCGTGGCAAACTTGTAGTCAGTGTTGTTGACAAACCTGTTGAAATGGTCGCAAGTCTTTGTGGCCATGCAGTAGTGGTAGATGAGGACATGATGGCGCATGCACAACTGGGCGACAGCAACCTTCTGATCTATGCCGGGACGACCGGTGGTGTACTGGAGGTCGATGCCGACCACCTTGTACTTGTCTATAGCAAGCAACTGCTCAACACTATTGATGTAGTCGTCCACCACGGCCGGGTCGATGGTGTACACCACCGAGAGATCCGTCTCCCTCACATGGGTCTCCACTCTATGCTCGCTGAACTCCATTAGAGCGCCGCTGGATATCCCCTCTCTATGTGTCATCGTGGGTGTGCTTGTTGTATTGTGGGGCGCGATCGAAAGGTTGAAGAGACTAAGGTTATAATGGCCGTGGGAATTAAAGGGGAAGTCAGACGGCCAGGAATATCGACAGGCCCTGATAGCAGTTCTAATTTGCAGCGTGTAATTCCATCATGCTGCACGTAACTGCATCGCATGGCAACGCGCATGACGCAACCGCATGCATACATGGCCCCCGACGTGATCGTGTGCACGCCCAACCGTTGGCAGAGCGCGCATGAAGAGACACGAGCAGAGCGCTCCACAGTCGCCTCATCGGCGAGCAACCATATATATATATATGCATATAGCAGTTGAACACGCAAGGAAAAGCTGTCCACAAGACGAGCGCGCCGATGGACGCGAGCAGAGCGCACCGTGGCGCCTAACGGCGGGATAGACCTTCATTCAAGCCAATCAAAATAAGACTGGAACGGACATGTCTGTATTAAGCAAAGGGATCGCACATGTCTGTATTGACTGGAACGAGAATGCAATAGCAAAATAAGAATTGAGGCCACGATGATGCGATCATAGTGGTGGTTACAGGAGGCAAGAAGAAAGATGCATCCATCAACGTACGACCTCCTCTTCCTCAACTCAGTGTGCCGGCCGGGCCACCGACCGGCGGCTAAGGAGCGGCGCTTTTGTGGCGACGTCAAGGTGCTTCTGAACAAAGGAATCCAAGGCTTCTAGCCGGCTGAAGAAGGCCAACGTCGTAGCATCCTCACTGGCCTTGTAGATACCTATGTACATGATTCGCTTGTACACATGGATGTGTAGGTCGACGGTTTCTTGCAGGGCAAGGCGCCTCGCGATGAGCGCGACCTCCAGGTGGACATTCTTCATGGCGTTGGCGGGCAGTCGCGGGGCCACTAGTGCTTGAAAGAGGTTCCGACCATGGAGGCCAATTAGGGTGGCAGGCAATGAGGAGTTCGGGCGCGCGGGCTGGAGGAGTACGTCGATGTCGTCCACGAGCTTCTTGACGACGGTGGACCTGTTGGTGGTGCGAACGATCATCTGGGCCAACTGAGAGTCGTAGCTGGCGTCAACGGCGGCCATCCACCAGCCGGTCGCCAACACCGTATGGAGACGATCCACGGTGCCATGCCGCAGGCCGGCATCATGGACCATCTGGCACAGCCGCTGGCTGCTCGCGCGCATCACCACCATGGGTTTGGAGTGGGCACTTTTGCGCTTATTAGTGTAGGTGGGGAAATGCATAGGTGCGTACGATGTGGTAGATGCATTCAAATGGAGGGGCGCCTTTATATGAGTGCAAACTGTGTTGCATTCACATCGTGCTGCCTCTTTTCCCGGTCCTCCCATTACTTCCCTCATGCATACACACGATGCTAATTGAAGGAGGATGCATCATTGGCCGTTCAACATTTCAGGAACAACTACCCTCTCCCTTGTCTGCATTAAAGCCATATCGGGAACTACGCCGCTCGCTGTCAAATCGAATAGTACTACGCCGCCCGCTGCACGCCTGGCTGAACACGCCTCCTCGCCTCCATATATGCTTAATTACTAAATTTTAGTTGGCAAATGGCAATGTTACTAGATCAACAAATGTCAATCTTTCTAGTTTGACAAATGGCAACATACCCAATATGACAGATGCAAATCGCACCAAATTGTTTGTAGGTGGTTCACACGGGTCATCCAAAAGAACTATTTGTGTTCAAGAGATGCACAAATCCTGCTCTCACTTTGCATATGGGTGTTCTATCTGAAACCATCATGCTTGTTGTGAGAAGCTCTGGATTGTGAGAAGCATATACCCAAACCTGCCCCAAATGGGACAAATTTTTTACCACGGCATGTTTATGCCGCTCCATGATAGCATGCCGAGTTTCATGAATTTCAGACGAGTTTTGGATTTACTAGAATTTAAAAACCATGCATCTCAATGTTTGCGGCCGAGTGACGGTGGCGGGGTGTTCGACATTCATTCCCATTTCTTGCATGGGACCTAAGCATGCACCCAAGGACAAAAGATTTGATTTTTCAACCAATTTATATGCACCAGAGCTTGTGCATGTAGTTCAAATTTGAATTATGCACATAAATGCATTGAAAACTCACTTAATGCATAAAAATGTCCAAACGAACCTCGAAAAATCACAAAAAATAACACAACACTCCTGTTGTTCTATGCTGAGAGGAGAATTTTTTTGAAAGCAATAAGAGGCAATGGATATCGTTTCGCCCCCAAAATTGGGGCGTTCCCTACCGAAACCATCATGATTGTTGTGAGAAGCTCTAGTTTCTGAGAAGCATATACCCAAACCTGCCCCAAATGGGACAAAAAAATTACCACAACATGTTGATGCCGCTCCATGATAGCATGCCAAGTTTCGTTAATTTCAGACGAGTTTTGGATTTAGTAAAATTTAAAAACCAGGCATCTCAATGTTTTGCCGGCATCAACGGTGCCCTGGTGTTTGACATTCATTCCCATTTTTTGCATGGGACCTAAGCATGCACCCAAGGACAAAGATTTGTTTTTCAACCAGTTTATATGCACTGGAGCATGTGCATGTAGTTCAAATTTGAATTATGCACATAAATGCACTGAAAACTCACTTAATGCATAAAAATGTCCAAACGAACCCCGAAAAATCACAAAAAATAACACAACACCCCTGTTGTTCTATGTTGACACGAGAAAAAAATTGAAAGCAATAAGAGGCAATGAATATCGTTTCGTCCCCAAAGTTGGGGCGTTCCCTACCGAAACCATCATGCTTGTTGTGAGAAGCTCTAGTTTGTGAGAAGCATATACCCATACCTGCCCCAGATGGGACAAAAAATTACCACGACTTTTTGATGTCGCTCCATGATAGCATGCCAAGTTTCATGAGTTTTAGACGAGTTTTGGATTTACTAGAATTTAAAAACCAGGCATCTCAATGTTTTGCCGGCAATCAACGGTGCCCTAGTGTTTGAAATTCATTCCCATTTCTTGCATGGGACCTAAGCATGCACCCAAGGACAAAGATTTGATTTTTCAACTAATTTATATGCACTGGAGCATGTGCATGTAGTTCAAATTTGAATTATGCACATAAATGCATTGAAAAATCACTTAATGCATAAAAATGTCCAAACAAACCCCAAAAAATCACAAAAAATAAAACAACACTCCTATTGTTCTATGTTGACATGAGAAATTTTTTGAAAGCAACAAGAGGCAATGGATATCGTTTCGTCCCCAAAGGTGGGGCGTTCCCTACCAAAACCATCATGCTTCTTGTGAGAAGCTCTGGTTTGTGAGAAGCATATACCCAAACCTGCCCCAAATGGGACAAAAAATTTACCACGGCATGTTGATGCCGCTCCATGATAGCATGCAAAGTTTCATGAATTTTAGACGAGTTTTGGATTTACTAGAATTTAAAAACCAGGCATCTCAATGTTTTTCCAGCAATCAAAGGTGGCAGGGTGTTTGAAATTCATTCCCATTTCTTGCATGGGACCTAAGCATGCACCCAAGGACAAAGATTTGCTTTTTCAACCAATTTATATGCACTGGAGCATGTGCATGTAGTTCAAATTTGAATTATGCACATAAATGCATTGAAAACTCACTTAGTGCATAAAAATATCCAAAGGAACCCCGAAAAATCACAAAAAATAACACAACACTCTTGTTGTTCTATGTTGACACGAGAAATTTTTTGAAAGCAATAAGAGGCAATGGATATCGTTTTGTCCACAAAGGTGGGGCGTTCCCTACAGAAACCATCATGCTTGTTGTGAGAAGCTCTAGTTTGTGAGAAGCATATACCCAAACCTTCCCCAAATGGGACAAAAAAATTTACCATGGCATGTTGATGCGACTCCATGATAGCATGCCAAGTTTCAAGAATTCCAGACGAGTTTTGGATTTACTAGAATTTAAAAACTAGGCATCTCAATGTTTTGCCGGCAAACAACGGTGCCCTGGTGTTTGAAATTCATTCCCATTTTTTGCATGGGACCTAAGCATGCACCCAAGGACACATATTTGATTTCTCAACCAATTTATATGCACTAGAGCATGTGCATGTAGTTCAAATTTGAATTATGCACATAAATGCATTGAAAACTCACTTAATGCATAAAAATGTCCAAATGAACCCTGAATAATTCCAATTCTTTTATGATCATTGCAGATAAAAGGTCTAGCAATTCAAACACCGTCCATGGTCACTGTGACCCCATTATGTAATTCAAATCAAGACGAAAAATCAAGTAGATCCCACACAGTTTATTATAACCAACCATGTGAGATGCAGCACAAAATATCTTCAGACCGTGTCTGAATAAGGGACCGTGTCTGATGACACTTTGCATGCTAGTTTTTTGGCTGAAGCGATTCCAAATTTTCGGCTTCCACGGAAATATCTACCTCCCCGCCCCCTCCCCCTTTCCAAAAGCCACATTTCCCCTATTTCCGCCTTCCTTTCCAAGTTGAAACCTTCACTCCTTGCTTGCAGCACCGCCGCCTCCTTGCCGGTGACCCTCCTTCATGCTGCTCGGCCTTGCCTATCCGGGCAGGTAATCCACAACCAACCCCCATCCTCCTCCTCCTTCCACATCCCACATGCCTCGACCGCCGGCGCGAGCGCGACACCTTCGACCCAAATCACTGACCCTCCACCAAATAAGCGCCGGCCTAAGCCATGGTGCACGCAGTATAGCCAGGACCTCAAGGAGCATTTGGCAGCGGAGAAACAAATCGCGGTCGCACGCACGGATGAGGTCGCGATGGCTGCCATTTGAGCTGACCCCCAGATCTTGGAGGAGCACCTCACCATTGAGGCCACCGTTGTCGCCTCGCACACCAACGCCGCGACGCCTTTGGCTGCTTTAAGCGACAGTTCATGGCGTTTTCTCGAGACCACCGTCGGTGCCTTCGACGAAGACTACGAGGTGTTTTCTCAGCATTCACGTGCTTACCTCATCTTGAGAGCCAGCAGGTTGGTGCCCGGAGGGGCTCAAGCAACTCACCACTACAATGAGGGCACCCACGATGCGGAGGCCTCGCCCTCTTCCATGTCCAAGGAGCCAATCGTCATTGATATCTCCGACAATGAGGAGTAGCTTGTCTTATTAGCTCACTATAAGGACCCATGTTCAGTTTGCTAGCTTCTGCCTTTCCTTAACAAATTCTAGTGAATTGTGCTATCTACTTTTACCATGCAATCTTCTACTATAGTGTATATGTTCTATATGTCATGCAATGTGGTGTTCAGTTAACTGCTTGGTTCAATTCTGCAAATGTGATGTTCAATTCTTCAGGGTGCAATATTTCCAAGTTGTCAAGCATGCTTGGTTTGGTTAACTGTCTGATCTTCTATTAGGAGTATGTTATATTGTGGAATGTGGTGCTCAGTTAACATTTGGTTCATTTGTTGTGGTGTTTAGTTAACTGCTTGGTTCAATTCTGCAATGCGATGTTCAATTGCTGTGGCTGCATTCTGTTATTGTATACCATGTGAGGAATAAATCGAATTTGGCTGTACTAAATACATGAGAAACAAATACAATTGCTATATTTCCAAGTTGTTAAGCATGCTTGGTTTGGTTAACTATCTGATCTTCTATTAGGAGTATGTTATATTGTGCAATGTGGTGCTTAGTTAATGTTTGGTTCATTTGTTGTGGTGTTTAGTTAACTGCTTGGTTCAATTCTGCAATGCGATGTTCAATTGCCGTGGCTGCATTCTATTATTGTATACCCTATCAGGAATAAATCAAATTTGGCTGCACTTAATACATGAGAAACATATACAAGTGCTATATTTCCTAGTTCTTACTCATGCTTGGTTTGGATAAATGGGTTTTCCATGTGGCTTGAATTAATCTGATGAATCTGCAATGTGCTTATTTTTCATCAACATAATTTACTAATAGCATGCGAACCCTTACTTAACCTGATGACTAACTACCTTATATGTGTTGTAGGAAACAACGGGAAGCACTGAGGTTTACAAGATGGTACTAACTATTATACCTTGCCTTTTTTTATTCCTTTGCCCCGTTTGCAATATACAGAATATATTTATGCACATCCTTTTTTTAGTGTTTACTGATGATTACCCCTCAAACCACCTCTGTGGTCAGGACACGAGGATAGTTTTCATACAACACCCACGGTTCAATATTGAAGTGTTACTGAAGAGGTCGAAGGATGGACGGTCAATCATCCACAGGTGCTGGCCTAAAGTTGCAAAGACCTTCAACATGCATGAAGGCTCAATATTCTCCTTCTGCTTCAGCATTTTTCCAGATGAGATGCATCTCTCTATGTACCGTCTATGATGCTAATTTCGAAAGGTTCTAGATGTTGCATGTGAAACTTGCTGCTGGTGTAGTTGTGTAATGGGGTAGCTGAGTGCTGAAGCTATATCATTTTGTACTCCGATGTATTTCAATTATGAAATCCTACTTCCTTAAAATAGAAATGGAATATATTATGTGCTTAATATGAATGTCAATTAGATTAGTAAATGGATTATTAATAAAAGGGCAATTAGCCCGCTAATTGGCCATTTAGCTTGCTAATTGGGTTTTCCTATTGCAAACAGTTAATGAGAAAACACCGTGGGCGATGACCTCAGGCAACGCACACAGTTTCTAGGAATAAATTGTGTTGGATCAATGAACAATCACACACGACATTCTCTTCAAAACTGTTTGTGTTACGCCACCTTGCGCAAACATTTTCCTTGTAGTGACAGTGTATATACGAACGGAAACATTTATTGGTGACTGACTGTGTGGGATGTACTTACGACCGCAAATGATTTTGCCTGTATAATTGTATTTTTTGAGCACTACTATACGTATTTCTGTATTTGAGTGCTCGCCGGTCGCACACGACCTCATTTTGCTGAGCATGTGTGCCAGGAGGGCATATCCCCAACGGTTTCTGCGTCGTGTGGGAAGGACCCCCTATCGCCCACACTCACTTGGCGAAGGTTCCGAATGCCGTCGCGGAAAGGGGTTAAAAACCGTTTGTTTAGGACCAACGCATACTAGTGGTGAGCCATGGACATAGCACTATAGGTGGAATAGAAGGTGGTTGTGGAGAAGAGAAAAGAAGGAGATAGTCTCACATCAACTAGGCGTATCAACGGGCTATGGAGATGCCCATCAATAGATATCAATGTGAGTGAGTTGGGATTGCCATGCAACGGATGCACTAGAGCTATAAGTTTATGATATCTCAAAAAGAAAACTAAGTGGGTGTGCATCCAACTTACTTGCTCAAGAAGACCTAGGGCATTTTGAGGAAGCCCATCGTTGGAATATACAAGCCAAGTTCTATAATGAAAAATTCCCACTGGTATATGAAAGTGACAATATAGGAGACTCTCTATCATGAAGATCATGGGGCTACTTTGAAGCACAAGTGTGGCAAAAGGATAGTAACATTGTCCCTTCTGTCTTTTTCTCTCATTTTTTGGGCCTTCATTTTTTATTTGGCCTTTCACTCCTTTTTTATTTGGCCTTTCTCTTTTTCTCTAGTAATGAAGGTCATCACACTTTTATTTACTTACAACTCAAAAATTACAACTCGATACTAGAACAAAATATGACTCTATATGAATGCCTCCGGCGGTGTACCGGGATGTGCAATGAATCAAGAGTGACATCTATACAAAATATGATGAACGGTGGCTTTGCCAAAAATACGATGTCAACTACACTATCATGCATAGCAACATAACAATGATGGAGCGTGTCATAATAAACATAATGGCGGAAAGTTGCATGGCAATATATCTTGGAATGACTATGGAAATGCCATAATAGGTAGGTATGGTGGCTATTTTGAGGAAGGTAAATGGCAGGTTTATGGTATCGGCGAAAGTTGCGCGGTACAAGAGAGGCTAGCAATGGCAAAAAGGTGATAGTGCGTATAATCCATGGACTCAACATTAGTCATAAAGTACTCACATACTTATTGCAAAAATCTATTAGTCATCGAAACAAAGTACTACACGCATGCTCCTAGGGGGATAGATTGGTAGGAAAAGACCATCGCTCGTCCCTGACCGCCACTCATAAGGAAGACAATCAAAAAATATCTCATGCTCCAACTTCGTTACATAACGGTTCACCATACGTGCATGCTACGGGACTCAGAAACCTCAACACAAGTATTTCTCAAATTCAAAACTACTCACTAGCAGAATTCTAATATCACCATCTTCATATCTCAAAACAATCATAAGGAATCAAACTTCTCATGGTATTCAATGCACTTTATATGAAAGTTTTTATTCTATCCCTCTTGGATGCCTATCATATTAGTACTAATTTTATAACCAAAGCAAATTACCATGTTGTTTTTAAAGATTCTCAAAATAATATAAGTGAAGTACGGGAGTTCATCAATTTCTATAAAATAAAACCACCGCCACGCTCTAAAAAGATATAAGTGAAGCACTAGAGCAAAATTGTCTAGCTCAAAAGATATAAGTGAAGCACATAGAGTATTCTAATAAATCACGATTCATGTGCGTCTCTCTCAAAATGTGTGAACATCAAGGATGATTGTGGCAAACTAAAAAGCAAAGACTCAAATCATACAAGACTCTCCAAGCAAAACACATATCATGTGGTGAATAGAAATATAGCCTCAAGTAAAGTTACCGATAGACGAAGACAAAAGAGGGGATGCCTTCCCAGGGCTCCCCAAGCTTAGGATCTTGGCATCCTTGAATATTACCTTGGGGTGCCTTGGGCATCTCTATTGGAGGTATGCCCTAGAGGCAATCATGTATGATGATATTTCCTATATGTTTATGAATAAAGATAGTCCTTGGACATTATCAATGATGTGTATCAGCAAGTACGTGAATTGTTTGTGGGACTATTCATTGTATGACGACTGTCCTAAATGGTCCCTAGTCGAAAGGGCTGTGTGGACGCGCAGCCAACTAGACTGGCATATGACACAATCGATGGCTTGGTCTCACTAGCCATGGGGCGTTGGATGCTAACCGGATAATATGGACTTGGAAGGATCTGGTCGGATTCGACGTAGTCTGATCCGAGTCGAGATAAGGTCCGAGTCGGATAGACCCAACTATGAGACGCAGCGATATGTCATCTGTGAGTCTCTAGTACAACATACGTTCTATTTCCTAAGACCTGAGCTGGCGCATGTACTCGGGATGGTGACAGACTTGCTTTGGGCCAACCAAACGCTACTCCGTGACTGTGTAGTTACAAAGGTTGGTTTCAGGCTTGTCCAGACCCATGCTGCGAGACATGGTCGAGCAAGATGGGATTTTCCCCTCCGATCAGGAGAGATATACTCTGGGCCCCTCATGTGATCCGACCAGGATAAGCATGGCCATGCGACAAGGATTATGAGATAATCTGGTTTGTGGTCGGTATCACTGGAACGAGAAAGAGGCCGGGCTAGCACAAGGATGACAGACTCACCTTGAGCCCGACAACATATATATCGTGTGGCAAAAGGAATGGAAGTATGATGTACAGGTTCGCCTAACGAGCTTCATAGTCTGCTTGGTGTTCGGCATGCCTTGCTAGGGGCCGCTACCAACTGTGCAGTTCAGAGGTGATCCGAACTGCGACCAAGCCGGCTTGAACCTAAGGGGTCGCACACTTAAGGGAAGGAACCTACGAGGCCGGATCCAAGGACACTGGTCGGATTTGATCCGAGCTGTGTTCGAATTCTAGCTGAGTAGACTTATGGGCTTTAGGGTCCGTGTGAGGTCCAAGTGTTGAGCCCATGATGGACGCCTATATAAAGTGGATGTGCCACACACTCATGCGATTGACCGCTTCAGTGTTGTCACTAAGGTTTGCATGTGTTGCGAATAGGCACCTCCACTCGCTGCCAGTTGTGTGATCGGACCTAGCAGTTCGCCGCACAACGTTCCTCCTACACACGCGGATACCGTTAGAGGCGGTGCACTTGCGCCGCTCCGGCGAACCTGTACGTGGGAACTGACGACCGGCTGTTCGAGGGAGATCGGTCGAGGAGGAGACGAGTCACGCGGACGCGTTGCCCAAACTCTTCTTCCGCTGCATGGCACTGCGCGTCTAGTGGTAACGATCTGTGATCCATCTCCCGCAGCATGTTCTTGGTTGTTCTGCGTGTAGGAAAAATTTAATTTGAAGTTGACGCACCCTACCGTAGAACCCAACAGTGGTATCAGAGCCTCTGCTATAGGATTTGGATTCGGATCATATGCATATTAGATATGTGGAGGCGTAGATGAGATCTGTTGTCATTGATGAGATCGGCTGTGTGCATGGTTGATAAGGTCAACTGCACATGGGGATCGATGTGGCTATGTTTTCTGATGATCAGAGTCGATGAGGTCGTGACACAACCTACCCCTACCGGTCGGTATCCGCCATCGGGGTTAACAGTGAAACGTAAATCCGAATCGGGCTCGCGATGATCGATAAGATTGGTTAAATCGGAAAATTCAGCGTGATCGGAGTTCAGATGTGATCTGTGATTTCCGAAAACGTCGGGCGCTGCCCCTTCGAACCCCGCCCGCTAACTGGCTAGCGGGACCGCCATGTGCATAGCGCCTTGTATTTCGTACACGATCACTCGAACCGATAGAATGTGATAAATTTGTTTTGCAGGTTTGATGTGAATAGTATGGCCCATGTGTATGTGATGCATGTGTGTAATTTATACATGGCCTACGTGTCATGTTTGTCAGCCGGCAGGAGCCAAAGTGTTGTCATTATAATGTATAACAACCTGCGTGTCGACTTGTGATTCTATGTAAAATTCATAACTAGTTGTAGTAGTTGGATTATAGAGATCAGGTTGGTAGCTTGGCGTCCCGACGTGACAAACAAGATGGAGTTCCTAGATGGTCATCGGAGTCAGAGCCGACCTAGAAGAACTGCCATGAAGGAGCCATACTATTTCACAATATATGTTTTATTTGTGATTGTTATGCTTCTTGTTTTCTATGCATGTTAGAATGATAGAAAGATCCCTCATTAATATCAAGAAATTTGCCATTCCCGATGTTGCACCTTCGCACGTCAAGTACGTATAGTAGTGGGCTCATAAAATTGGGGTGCTGCTAGGTGTCCTTGAACTGAAGGGTTCGTGTCCGACATGCACATGCACTGCATCAGGTTAACTTGACAAGGCTATCAAAACGGTTTTGAGCCTTGTGGCAAAGAAGGTTGGGGGCCGGGGTATGAGATACCTTCCCGACCGATAGGAGTCGTATAGAGATACGATTAGCAAGGATTTTCTTACTGGATAGGCATGTTGTCTAGCAGTGATGCTAAAGCTCACTAGTCGCAGGTGCTAGTCAGATCCTGAATCACTAAGAGTTTGCAGAGGGATGCCAACTCAATGGGAGTATTTACATTTAAGGCTTGAATTACTCTACATAAACACATTGCTTAGTGATTGCATATTTTCTGTTATAGATCAATGGCACCACCTGCTCAACCTAACTTTGCATTGAAATCAATACTGGAAAACGGATAAACTAAATGGAACAAACTTTACCACCTGGTATAGAAATCTGAGAATTGTTCTCAAGCATGATAAAAAGTAATAAGTTCTAGAGGATCCACTTCCAGAGGAACCTGCCGATAATGCTAGTGCCACAGCTAAGAATGCCTACCAGAAACTCATTGATGAATTAACGAAGATCAGTTGTCTGATGCTGGCTTGCATGGAGCCCATTTGCAACAGCATTTCAAAAATGTTGAGGCTTACGATATGATCGAGAGTCTCAAGAGCATGTTTCAGACACAGGCTAGGACCGAAAGGTTCAACGTCTGGCGATCCTTGATGGATTGCAAGCTGAAGGAAGGTGATCCACTAAGCCCACATGTGATCAAGATGATCAGATATGTGCAAGCTTTGGATCATTTGGGCTTCCCGCTCTTGGATGAGCTGGCTACTGATGCAGTTATAGGTTCTCTTCCGCCCAGCTATGGGACGTTCATTTTGAACTATCATATGCATGGCATGGATAAGAAGCTCACTAAATTGCATGGGATGCTCAAAGTGGTAGAGCATGATATTAAGAAAGGCACACATCAAGTGTTGATGGTGCAGAAATCGGCTAAGTTCAAGAAGAGTTGGTCCAAGAAAAAGACTAAGGCAAAGGGCATGGAGACGCCAACCTCCACCGTTACGCCGAAGTCTGGACCGGACTCGAAGACCATTTGCTATCATTGCAAGGAAACTGGTCACTGGAAGAGGAACTATAGCAAGTGGCTTGCAGAGCATGGCAAGAAGGCCGGGAATGCTGCTTCAGGCAAAGGTACACTTGTTGCATATGTTATAGACATTTACCTTGCTGACATACCTAGTAGCTATTGGGTATTTGATACCGGATCGGTTGTTCATATTTGCAACTAGATGCAGGGGCTGGTAAGAACTAGGCGTGTGGCACAAGGGGAGATTGACATCAGGGTCGGCAACAAAGCAAGAGTTGCTGCGTTGGAGGTCGACACGATGCAGCTCCAACTTCCTTCTGGATTTATTTTAGAATTGAACAATTGCTGTTACATTCCTTTTGTAACACCCACAATGCGGTTATATCTCGCACGTGTCGGGGCACGACTTAGAGGCATAGCCGCATGGTAGGTTTGTCGCAAGAGGGGTAATCTTCACACAATCCCATGTACTGAATAAGAAAGGGGTAAAGAGTTGGCTTACAATCGCCACTTCACACAAATACAAGTTAAACATACATCATCCAGAATACAATCAAGGTCCGACTACGGAACTAAAATAAAAGAACACAACCCCAAATGCTAGATCCCCCGATCATCCCAACTGGGCTCCACTACCGATCAACAGGAAACAAAACAAAACAACGATCAAGATCTTCATCGAGCTCCCACGTGAGCTGGGTTGCGTCACCTGCACTGGTATCATCGGCACCTGCAACTATTGGGAAGTATCTGTGAGTCACGAGGACTCAACAATCTCACACCCGCGAGATCAAGACTATTTAAGCTTAAAGGTAGGAAAGGGGTAGTGAGGTGGAGCTACAGCAAAGCACTAAGCATATATGGTGGCTAACTTACGCAAAAGAGATTGAGAAGAGAAGCAAAGCACGGTCGAGAAGCTAATGGCGATCAAGAAGTGATCCTGAAGCTACTTACGTTCAAGCATAACACAAGAACCGTGTTCACTTCCCGGACTCCGCCGGAAAGAGACCATCACGGCTACACACGCGGTTGATTCATTTTAATTAAGTTAGGTGTCAAGTTCTCTACAACCGGGCATTAACAAATTCCCATCTGCCCATAACCGCGGGCATGGCTTTCGAAAGTTCAAACCCGGCAGGGGTGTCCCAACTTAGCCCATCACAAGCTCTCACGGTCAACGAAGGATATTCCTTCTCCCAGGAAGACCCTATCAGACTCAGAATCCCGATTACAAGACATTTCGACAATGGTAAAACAAGACCAGCAAAGCCGCACGGATGTGCTGACAAATCCCAATAGGAGCTGCACATATCTCGTTCTCAGGGAACACCGGATGAGCCAGACGTCGGGTTGGCATAGACCCTAGTTTCCCAGGGGGCGCCGGACATCACTTAGGTTGGACCAACACTTAGAGAAGCACTGGCCCCTGGGGGTTAAAATAAAGATGACCCTCGGGCTCCGGAAACCCAAGGGAAAAAGGCTAGGTGAGGCAAATGTAAAACCAAGGTTGGGCCTTGCTGGAGGAGTTTTATTCAAAGTGAACTGTCAAGGGGTTCCCATAACACCCAACCGCATAAGGAACGCAAAATCCAGGAACATAACACTGGTATGCCGGAAACTAGGGCAGCAAGAGTGGAACAAAACACCAGGCATAAGGCCGAGCCTTCCACCCTTTACCAAGTATATAGATGCATTAAAGTAAATAAGATATAATAATGATATCCCAACAATATCCATGTTCCAACATGGAACAATCTTCGTCTTCACCTGCAACTAGCAACGCTATAAGAGGGGCTGAGCAAAAGCAGTAACATAGCCAAACAACGGTTTGCTAGGAAAGGAGGGTTAGAGGCTGACATGGCAAAATGGGAGGCATGATATAGCAAGGGGTAGGTGTCATGGTTCTAAGCCTGACAGTAGAATAGGGGGGGGGGTTAGGAATGTAGAGGCAAGATCCTAGCTATGGAGGAGTTGTACACGCGAGTTTTACGAGTTCAGGCCCTTCTCGAAGGAAGTAACAGCCCTACGTCTCGGATCCCGGAGGCGGTCGACTGGATATATGTGTGTGAATTACAAAGGGTGCGAACCCTTGTCCCAGAGGAGGGGGTTGGCTTATATAGAGTGCGCCATGACCCCAGCTCCCCTCCGTTACACAGGGTTCAATGTTCATAAAGGAGGAGCGTTATTGGTAACGTCCGGAGTAAAGTGCTATAAGTGATTATTAAAGCTATGACTTAAATCCTGACCATTGCAGAGTGAGTGGCCTCACATCTTCTGGTGGTCGAGTGGTTGCTCGCATGGTCGAGTGTCTTCAAAGCTGTCGAGTGGAACATAGCTTCATGGTCGAGTGGATGATGACCTCTCTTCGACCGCTTCTGGTTCTTTTAGAGATGTCCTTAGGGAGGGTATCTTGGACAGATCCATGACCCTACCCTAGGTACATAGTTTTTATCGAGTGAATTTTCATGGTAGAATTCCGAATGATAATGTAGAGGACGTTTTCAGTCTGACAAGTTGCTCTGCTCTCCGCGGATTTCACGGGATTCGAATTTCGGGAAGCGCGCCAAACGGGTGAGGCCGTGGTAATCGGGACGGATTAGGCAGGTCTCCTCGATCTCCGCGCCACCTTTTTCGCCACGTACTGCGCACGCGACTATTGCGGGATTTGTTTAGATTGCCTGGGCCTACCAATGAGTCACTCGGGGGATGACCTTATAAAAGGCACCACACCGGGACTCTGCCCCGTGCGCTCCCATTCTCTTTTCTTCTTCCTTCGACCTCTATGCCACGCTCGCTTCTGCTCTTGTCGCCTAACCCTCGCTCGAACTCGATCCGCCGCCATGGGAAAAGAGAAGACGGTGGCGCTGGAGCGCGCGAAGAAGGCGACTGCGAAGGCGAAGGGTAAGCGGACCAGCCGGGGCGGATCCTCGTCGAGATCCGGCCTACCGCCGGGATGGATCCAGGGCGACTGGATCCGCTCGACGATCAGCCAGGACGACCTCGACGACCTGGTGGAGGGGGGGACTGATCCCCCACAAATCGGCGCGGTTCCCAGGGAATGAGACCGAGCCGCAGCCAAGGGAGGGTGAGTGCGTTCTCCTCGCCACCCACGTCGATCGCGGATTTTCTCTGCCTCCCCATCCTTTCTTTCGGGGCTTTTTGAACTTCTTTGGGGCTCAGCTCCACCACTTCACTCCAAACACCATAGTCTATCTGGCTGCTTTCGTGTCAATGTGTGAAAATTTCTTGGGCTGTTGACCGCACTGGGGTCTTTTCAAACACATCTTCACCTGCCGCTCCCAGTCGGTCAGAAAGGCTAATCCGAGTGATGAGAGGACGCATGTGATCCAGATGTGCGGGGGCCTGGGGATCCAGATGAGGAACAAGAGCACCTTCCCAGCAATGATCCTTCCCGACTCGGTCCTGGGCTGGCAGTCGACTTGGTTTTACTGTAAGGACCAGCCGACCCTGGGTCAGTCGACTGGACTTCCTCCCTTTTCTCTGGCTCGAGTGGAGAAGCCCTCCTCCCTGAAGGTGGTCCCAGATGAGAAGGCGCAGGTCAAGGTGCTGGTCGAGCGGTTCGTCCAACTCGTCCGCGACGGGGTGACTGGGATGGACCTGCTGGAGGTCTTTCTCGGTCGACGCATCCAACCACTTCAGGCCCGTGATCATCCGATGTGGATTTACTCTGTACTCGAGGACTCCACTCGGATCCACCCGGAGGACGTCAGTGAGGACATCTTGGACAAGTGGTTGATGGGAATCACCAGCAACAAAGACAACCCCCGGGGGTCTAGGAGGGTGATTCCATTCGACCACTCACGCCAGCCGGATCAGGTATAATTCTGTTTTACCAAGTATCTTTCCGATTCACCGTGTGACCCTTTGTTGACGGTCGACTGAATTTCTTTTGATCGTTGTCTTTTCAGGCCCTTATTGACATGTACTCGATGCCCAATGGAGTGCAGGAGCAAGACGTTGAGGAAGGGGCGAGCGGGGGCGAGAGTGGCGAGTGGCACTCGGATGCCGAGGAGGACGAGGAGAGCGACGAATCGACTGATGATGAAGAGGTCGACTCGCCTCCTCGTAGGGAGAGGAGATCCAAACACGCTCATGACCCGGCGAGCACCCCGGACCTGGTTACCGCACCGACTGGGCAGTCTTCGAAGCGCCCCAGGACGTCTTCCCCAGCGCCGATTGAGAAGGCTCCGGAACAGCCCAAGGTTGTGCCGCCTCCAGCGCCCAAAGCACCGAAAGTCTCCTCCTCCAAACTGCCAAAAGCTCTGCCTCGGATAAAAGTGACCATCCCTACCATCTCCGGGTAATCATCTGACTTGTTCTTTTCATCGACTCGAGCAACAGAACGTAACCGACTGGATGCGGGTCTTTGCAGTGTTGCTACATCAGGAACCTCTTCTCTCAAGTATCGAGACAAAGATATGGAAGACGCGGTCACCTCCAACCCAGGTAAAAACTCTTATGATCTTGCTCTTGACTACTCGGTTGATTGAATTCTAGCGGTTTACTTTAGAGTCGACTGATCTTCTCCGCAGCTCCGCCCAACGTCATCGATCTCCCAGATGACGATGAAGATGTGGCTCCTAGGCCCAGGAAGAATAAAAAGGCGACGGCTGGTAAGGCATCTCAGCAGGGGCCAACGACAACACCAACCGTCTATCAATCTGAAGACGCGGGCGGGGCCTTTGTAACCTTCGTTGTACCCTTGTCGAGTGAGCGCCCCGCACCATCGACTATACCGGTGATTGCTTCAGTCGTCCCATCTCACGCCTCGGAGGTCCAAGCTGCTGCACCTGGGTCGTCTGCTCTCTTCTTCACCAGCTACCCTGTCCCGGACAACCAGTCGGAAGCAGCTGCGGAGGCCATCCGATAGGCTGACGTGATGATGGAGCGGATGAAGACGATGCATGAGAATAGCCAGGCTGCCTATGACGCCAGCGCTGCTCTCCGGGCCAATGTCCAGGTAAGTAGACTTTTCGACTGCTCTTGTTCTATCAGGATATGCTACCCGAAATTTTTTCTTCTACACAATCTCCTGTTGTTTGCATCGAATCAGTACACCCACTGGGTGTTTTGTTGTCTTTGGTAGTTGCGTTCTTCCACTCGGTCTGGGCGAGTAGGATCTGAACCGGTGGGGGCACGCTAAGTGCACCCACTGGGTGTAGTCCCCGAGACCGCAGTCGACTGCTGGCGGTCGACTGGGGTCTGAGTTCTACCTTCCTTTCTTTTCTTCCACTCGACTCGGGCGGACCGGTCAAGTAGGATCTGAACCGGTGGGGGCACACTAAGTGCACCCACTGGGTGTAGTCCCCGAGACCGCAGTCGACTGCTGGCAGTCGACTGGGGTCTGAACAGTTTTTTTGACTTGATCCGGGCGGACCGGTCGAGTTGGGTTTTAATCAGCGGGGGCACGCCAAGTGCACCCGCTGGGTGTAGTCCCTGAGACCACAGTCGACTGCGTGCAGTCGGCTGGGGTCTCAAGCGACCTCTTTAGGTTTTATCCACACGGAAGTAAACAACCTTTGATCTTGTCAACTGACCCGTCTTTTGCCTTCTGCAGAAGTCTTGTACTCTTATTTCCAAGTTTGCTGAACTTGAGGAGAAGCAGAGGCAACTCAACCTCGACTTGGAATTGGCCCAGCAGAATCTGAAGAAAGCTCAAAACGAGGTTGCTGGTATGAAAGGTAACTGCCTGTCGACTGTCTTTCAATATATTTCTTCAATTTGTTGTTTGATTCAATTGCTTCTTTTGCAGAGAAAATGAAGTTGGCTCTAGAGAAGAAGGACTCGGACCTCGCCACTGCGCAGAAAGAAGCCCAAGATAAAATTGCTCTCGCAGACCAGAAGCTGGCTTTAGTCAGAGCGCTGGAAGGGGAGGTGAACAGGCTGAAGTCTTGCCTCAATGAATCTAACCGTGAAGTGACTTGTCCGAAGAAGGACAAAGTTGCCCTGAATGAAAAGCTGGAGTCCACGATCCGCAAGAGGAATGACACAAAAGCTTACCTGAGGACCCTTGCCAAGAAGCTCTATCTCATGCTGGAAGGTATTTCTTTTAAACCGACTGTGTTGATGCTTGCGAACGGATCCTATCCGGTCGACTCACTAATTTCTGGCTGCAGAATTCTGCCAAGACTTTGACGAGGAAACTAGAAAGGTCGAGACGGGTCTGGACCCTATCGCTTCTCCAGTTTGCGACGAGACTGCAATGAACGTGCTCCGACTAGAGTCCCGTGTCGCCAGCGCCACAAGCTACCTCGCGCGCCTGAAGGAAGCAGTCTCACGAGTAGACACATTGCTCTGGCCAAGGGCGACGCTTAAAAATGATCTAGAATCCCTGATGGCTCGACTCAACGAGATCCCGGACCGAGTGCAGGAATGGAAGAAGTCCTCCGCCCGGTGTGGTGCTGACATGGCGCTGTCCTTGGTGCGAGTCCACTGCAAGAAAGCTCATGAATACAAGCTGGCGGCGATCAAGGTCGCTAACACCAAAAAGCATGACTTCCAGTCCTTCATGGAAACTTTCATCGCTGTTGCCACTCAGATCGCAGATGGGATCGACCTGGACGAATTCGTCGAGCCTGCCAGGCCTCCTCCTGCCGAGTGAACAAACTTATGAGACTTGAATCTGCTTTAAATTTGCCTCGGAATGCCAAGTGGTTTATGTAACCATTAAACTCCTTCGGGCTTGATGCTCGAATACTTTTGTTTTGCTGCTTGGAACTGTAGGATTTATCCGAATTTGGTTATTTCCGAATATGCTTTGTGTTTTGTCTTTAAGTGGACTTTGTTCTTTGCTCTGAATAAACCTTGTGCTTGAGATGTAGCTCTGAGGTGGAAGGTTGCAGTCGACCTACACCTCGCCGTCCTTGCAGATAGGGACGGAGCGCACATTGTACTTGTGTCATAGCTCCGAAGCAGAAGGTTGCAGTCGACCTGCACCTCGTCGTCCTTGCGGACAAGGATGGGGCGCACATTGTACTTGTGCCGTAGCTCCGAAGGAGAAAGTTGCAGTCAACCTGCACCTCGTCGTCCTTGCGGATAGGGATGGAGCGCACACTGTACTTGTGCCGTAGCTCCGAGGGAGAAGGTTGCAGTCGACTTGCACTTCATCGTCCTTGCGGATAGGGATGGAGCGCACGTTGTACTTGTGCTGTAGCTCCGAAGGAGAAGGTTGCAGTCGACCTGCACCTCGTCGTCCTTGCAGATAGGGATGGAGCGCACATTGTACTTGTGCCGTAGCTCCGAGGGAGAAGGTTGCAGTCGACTTGCACTTCGCCGTCCTTGCGGATAGGGATGGAGCGCACATTGTACTTGTGCCGTAGCTCCGAAGGAAAAGGTTGCAGTCGACCTGCACCTCATCGTCCTTGCAGATAGGGATATGTTTCAACCTTAGGCGAGTACTGGACTTTAGTTAAGCCCCCGAGTGAGGGAACTTAGGCGAGTACTGGACTGCAGCTAAGCCTCCGAGTGGGAGGATTGCTCTCCACTCGGTAGGATTTTTCAAACTTAGGCGAGTACTGGACTGCAGCTAAGCTCCTGAGTGAGGGAACTTAGGCGAGTGCTGGACTGCAGCTAAGCCTCCGAGTGGGAGGATTACTCTCCACTCGGTAGGATTTTTCAAACTTAGGCGAGTACTGGACTGCAGCTAAGCTCCTGAGTGAGGGAACTTAGGCGAGTACTGGACTGCAGCTAAGCCCCCGAGTGGGAGGATTGCTCTCCACTCGGTAGGATTTTTCAAACTTAGGCGAGTACTGGACTGCAGTTAAGCTCCTGAATGAGGGAACTTAGGCGAGTACTGGACTGCAGCTAAGCCCCCGAGTGGGAGGATTGCTCTCCACTTGGTAGGATTTTTCAAACTTAGGCGAGTACTGGACTGCAGCTAAGCCCCTGAGTGAGGGAACTTAGGCGAGTACTGGACTGCAGCTAAGCCCCCGAGTGGGAGGATTGCTCTCCACTCGGTAGGATTTTTCAAACTTAGGAGAGTACTGGACTGCAGCTAAGCTCCTGAGTGAGGGAACTTGGGCGAGTACTGGACTGCAGCTAAGCCCCCGAGTGGGAGGATTGCTCTCCACTCGATAGGATTTTTCAAACTTAGGTGAGTACTGGACTGCAGCTAAGCCCCTGAGTGAGGGAAATTAGGCGAGTACTAGACTGCAGCTAAGCCCCCGACTAGGAGGATTGCTCTCCACTCGGTAGGATTTTTCAAACTTAGGCGAGTGCTGGACTGCAGCTAAGCCCCCGAGTGGGGGAACTTAGGCGAGTACTGGACTGCAGCTAAGCCCCCGAGTGGGAGGATTGCTCTCCACTCAGTAGGATTTTTCAAACTTAGGCGAGTACTGGACTGCAGCTAAAACCCCGAGTGGGAGGATTGCTCTCCACTCGGTAGGATTTCTCAAACTTAGGCGAGTACTGGACTGCAGCTAAGCCCCTGAGTGAGGGAATTTAGGCGAGTACTGGACTGCAGCTAAGCCCTCGAGTGAGAGGATTGCTCTCCATTCGGTAGGATTTTTTTTCGAACTTAGGCGAAACGGATTCACGACTAAGCCTACCCATTGGAGGATTTCAGAGGTAAATAAGAACAACAACAATCGTACGAGAGGACTGTAAAGCTCTTGTCTTTGGTAAACAAATTACAAAGGTGTTCCTTATTACATTTTATTCGAACGAGTGCTTAAGTATAAAAGGGGCAGAGTAGCTCCGCATTCCAAGCCCGTGGCTCGTCTTTATGATGCTCAACACTGTAAAGATGGTATGCTCCATTGTGGAGAACTTTGGTGATGATGAAGGGGCCTTCCCAAGCCGGGGCGAACTTGTGTGGTTTCTATTGATCCACTCGAAGAACCAGGTCCCCCTCTTGAAAGGTTCGGCCCCTCACGTTCTTAGCATGGAATCGACGCAAGTCTTGCTGATAAATGGTCGACCGGATCAAGGCCATCTCTCTTTCCTCCTCTAAGAGATCGACTGAATCCTACCAAGCCTGCTCTGCTTCTTCTTCTGAGAAGAGCTCGACTCGGGGTGCATTGTGGAGCAGGTCACTCGGCAGAACAGCTTCGGCTCCATAGACCAAGAAGAAAGGAGTTCGTCCAGTCGACCGATTGGGAGTTGTTCTCAAACCCCATAAAACAGACAGAAGCTCATCGACCCAAGCGCCTGCTGCATGTTTGAGGTCACGCATCAGTCGGGGTTTTAATCCTTTGAGAATCAGGCCATTAGCTCTTTCTGCTTGTCCGTTCGACTTGGGGTGAGCGACTGAAGCATAGTCGACTCGCGTGCCTTGAGAAGTGCAGAAAGCTCTAAACTCGTCAGAATCAAAGTTCGACCCGTTGTTCGTGATGATGTTGTGCGGAACTCCATATCTGAATGTCAATTCTATGATAAGACTGACAGCGGTGCTGGCCTCGAGACTCTTGACAGGTTTAGCTTCAATCCATTTGGTAAACTTGTCGACTGCCATGAGCACATGAGTGAAGCCACTCTTACCAGTTCTCAGTGGTTCAACCATATCCAAACCCCAAACAGCAAAGGGCTAGACAAGAGGAATGGTCTTGACGGCTGATGCTGGCTTGTGAGACATGACCGAGTAAAACTGGCAACCTTCACATCTGTCGACTATATCTTTTGCCATTTCATTTGCTCGCGGCCAATAGAACCCTGCTCAGTATGCTTTAGCCACGATGGCCTGAGAGGACGCATGGTGGCCACAGGTCCCCGAGTGGATGTCGTTAAGGATCATTCGACCTTCTTCTGGCGTTATGCATCTCTGACTGACTCCAGTCATGCTTTCCCTGAACAATTGTCCTCTTATCACAGTAAAGGCCTTGGATCGATGGACGATCTGCTGAGCCTCTTCTTCGTCTTCTGGGAGTTCTTTTCTAAGGATGTATGCAACGTACGACACTGTCCAGTCGGGTGTGATGACCAGAATCTCCATGATTAGGTCGACCACTGCTGGGACCTCGACTTCGGTCGGACCTGTGGCGCTCTTAGGCTGTGGGGGCTCTTCAGTAAAAGGATCTTCCTGAACTATCGGCGTGTGAATATGTTCCAAAAACACATTGCTGGGAATGGCTTCTCGCTTGGACCCTATCTTTGCCAGGTCATCAGCTGCTTGATTTTTCAGTCGGGGTATGTGATGGAGCTCTAATCCCTCAAACTTCTTTTCCAACTTCCTCACCGTGTTGCAGTAACCAGTCATGGCTGGGCTTCTGACGTCCCACTCCTTCATCACTTGATTGACTACCAAATCTGAGTCGCCATAGACCATGAGGCGACGGACACCGAGCGAGATGGCCATGCGCAACCCATACAAGAGTGCTTCATATTCTGCTTCATTGTTGGAGGAATCAAAGTGAATCTGGAGGACATATCTGAGCTTGTCTCCTCGGGGGGATACCAGTAGTATCCCAGCACCAGAACCATTCAACATTTTTGATCCATCAAAGAACATGGTCCAGTGCTCCGAGTGAACTTGAGTCGGCAGTTGCTATTCGATCCACTCGGCGAGGAAATCTGCTATTGCTTTGGACTTGATAGATTTCTTTGCCTCAAACTTGATATCCAAGTGAAGGAGTTCAATCGCCCATTTTGCCACTCGACCAGTTGCATCTCTGTTGTGCAGAATCTCTGACAATGGAGCGTCGCTGACGACTGTCACAGAGTGATCAGATAAATAGTGTGCAACCTTCTTCGTGGTCATGTAAATCCCATAGACGAGCTTCTGATAGTGCAGATATCTCTGCTTTGACGGAGTCAGGACTTCAGAAATATAATAAACTAGGCGCTGAACTTTATAGGCTTTTCCCTCTTCTTCCCTCTCGACCGTAAGTACTGTACCGACGACTTGTCCAGTGGCTGCTATATAAAGCAGTAAAGGCTCTTTGCTGATTGGAGTAGCAAGCACCGGCTGGGTGGAAAGCAGGGCTTTTAGCTCTGCAAATGCTGCATCAGCTTCAGGAGTCCACTCGAACTTATCTGATATCTTCATCAGTCGGTAAAGAGGCAGCGCCTTTTCACCGAGGCGAGACATGAATCGACTTAGGGCGGCCAAGCAGCCAGTAAGCTTCTAGACATCATGCACATGCACAGGGTGTTTCATTCGGAGTATAGCACCCACTTTCTCTGGGTTAGCATCGATCCCTCGTTCGGAAACGAGGAAACCGAGTAATTTTCCGCCCGGAACTCCAAACGTGCACTTTGATGGATTGAGCTTGATATCATAACGTCTGAGGTTTGCAAAGGTTTCAGCAAGGTCAGTCAATAGGTCGGAACCTTTATGAGACTTGACCACAATGTCATCCATGTATGCTTCCACATTCCGACTGATCTGAGTGAGCAGGCACTTCTGAATCATCCGCATGAATGTGGCTCCAGCGTTTTCAAACCGAATGGCATAGTGACATAACAGAAGCACCCAAATGGGGTGATGAAAGCCATTTTTATCTCGTCGGGTCCGTACAGACGGACTTGGTGGTACCCGGAGTAGGCGTCCAAAAAGGACAAATGCTCACACCCCGCAGTCGAATCGACTATGTGGTCGATGCGAAGTGATTCGTCCTTCTTTGGGACCATGACAAGATTGGCTAACCACTCGGAGTGGTAAATCTCTCGGATAAACTCAGCTGCCAAAAGCCGAGCCACCTCTTCACCGATTGCCTTTCTCTTCTGTACGGTGGACCGTCGAAGATGTTCTTTAACTGGTTTCACTTTTGGGTCGACTCGCAAACGATGCTCAGCCAATCCCCTGGGAACACCCGGCATGTCAGAAGGCTTCCATGCAAAGATGTCCCAGTTCTCACGGAGGAACTGGATGAGCGCTTCTTCCTATTTGGAGTCGAGTGTGGTTGAAATGTGAGTCGAAGCAGCATTGGGGTCTGTCGGGTGAATGTGAATCGACTTCGTTTCACCAGATGACTAGAATGCCGAATTTGTGGCTGGCTTCTTGGCTCGCAACAAATCACTTGGATCTGTGTTTTTCTGATATTCTTGCAATTCTGCCACAGCCATCTATGCGTCGGTGATCTTTGAACCCTTCTGGAAGCACTCTTCTGCCTTCTTCTGATTACCAGTGATAGCGATCACCCCTTTGGGACCAGGCATCTTCAATTTGAGGTACATGTAACATGGTCGAGCCATAAAACGTGCATAAGCCGGCCTGCCCAGAATGGCATGATAGGCACTTTGGAAATCCACAACTTCAAATGTCAACTTTTCTTTGCGGTAATTCTTGGAATCACTGAAAACCACGTCGATAGCAATCTGGCCGCGTAGGCAGCCTTCTTGCCTGGAATGACTCCATGGAAACTCATATTGCTTTCACTGAGTCTGGACATCGGAATGCCCATTCCCTTCAACGTCTCTGCATACAGTATGTTCAGGCCACTGCCACCATCCATCAGGACCTTTGTCAGTCGAGTGCCTTCGACCATCGGGTCGACCACTAGAGCTTGCCTCCTAGGGGTGGCTATGTGTGCTGGATGATCAGACTGGTCGAATGTAATGGCAGTCTGCTACCACTTCAAATAACTGGGTGTCACCGGAGTGACCATGTTCACTTCTCTGTTGATGACTTTCAATCGACTCTTGCTCTCAATGTCAGCAAAACTCATCAGCGTGGAATTCACGTGGGGATAACCATCATCATCCTCTTCCTCATCCTCAGCCTTGTCTGCTTCCTTCTCCTTTTCCTTGGGCTGTTTCTCTCGGAATTGCTGGATTAGGAGTCGACACTGCCGAGTGGTGTGATTCGGGTAAATGAAATTACCCTCTTCATCTTTTTTGGTGTGGATGTGGCACGGCAGATCCAACACGTCATTTCCATCTTGATCTTTTAGTTTCTTGGGGTTCCACGACCCTTTGGGCTTCCCCTTGAACTTTCCTTGGACCACAGCTAAGGCTTCACTAGGAGCAGCTGGCTCGGCCTTGCGCTTCTATTTCCGACCGGAGTTTCCTCCTCTGGCTTCGTGGGTGACTGCTTTGTGCTTGCCACTCCAGAGTCGTTCTTCTTCTTCACCATTGGCATACTTGGTGGCAATCTCCATCATCCGAGTCAGAGTCATATTTCCTGTCCGACCGAATTTCAGATTCAACTCCCGATACCTGACACCTTCCTTAAAGGCACAAATTGCCTGATGATCAGACACATCCTCCACCGTGTGGTGTAGGGTGATCCATCTCTGGATATAATCCCTCAAAGTTTCATTCGATTTATGAACACAACACTGTAATTCTGTCAAACCTGCTGGCCGTTTGCAAGTGCCCTCAAATGTTCTGACAAACACTCGGGCGAGATCTTCCCAAGTATAAATACTGCGAGGTGCTAACTGATTCAGCCATGCTCTAGCCGAGCCCTCCAACATCAGAGGAAGGTGATTCATGGCCACTTCGTCATTGCCGCCACCAATCTGGACAGACACTCAATAGTCTTCAAGACAAGTGTCAGGCTTGGACTCACCAGTGAACTTACTGACTCCAGTTGCCAACCTAAAGTTGGGGGAATCACTGCAGCCCTGATAGCTCTACTGAAGCACTCTGGACCTAAGACATGCACCCTGCTGCTGGTTTGCGGATCCCTGTCATGGCCCTCTCAGTGAGCTCTATTTCTGTCGACCAAGCCCTAAACGAGAATAGATCTCGCATCAAAGCCTGGCTCCCTGGGGTCGACTAGAATCCCTCGCCCAACACTATGAGGGCGTCTGTCTTCATGTTGCTGAGGCACGTACGACCCACTCCTCGGGGGAGGTGTGGGCACTCGACGACGATCATCGTGATCGACTCGGTGATCATACTGCTCAAAGTTTCTGTACTGATCTCGCCGATCTCCACGTCCCTCACGCCTCGGGGGCGATCTTGGACTGTGGGCCAATTGAACTGTGTCTGCAACCACGGATCTACTATGGATCCTATTCTGCGACTGAGATACGACCGTATTCTGTTCTCCCGCCACCCGGAACAAAGCTCGGATCTGCACTAGTCCTCGGCCAGCTTCTGACTGGGAAGGTTGGATCGACTCCGCTATCCGGGCAGCAGCCGCTAGATTCTGGATCGGGTTTCGGTATACCTGAGTCGGGGTGGAAAAAGTTGGCGTCGACTGGATATGGGAGCACGCTGCCGAGCGCGATCGTCCAGTGCGCGCTAGAGGTTCTCCAGTCGAGTGCGCTCCGCCATGTTGGCCAAGCGCGCTTGCTCCAAGGCCTGGGCCTTAGGGGTTTCTCCAACTATAGGAGTATGCAGTGCATCCATGTTCCAGCGGCGAAGTTCCTCCCTCTGCTGTGAAGAGAGGGGTTCGGGGCGGTACTCTTCATGAACGCGTGACGGATCGCCGATCCCGTCGCCTCCGTCTTCACGGGCGAAGCCAGGAGGACTGCGTGGTCCATTGACCGTCAGAACTTCAGCCACTGGGTCGCTGCTGTCACACTCGGATGCGGTCTCTACGGAGCCAGTCGATAGATCGAACAGACCGTAGAGAGTTTCGTCGAGCTCGATTGCCGCGACTTGAGGGGTGGCCGACTAGCGAGCCACCGCATGCCTCACCCACCGCTGAAGCCTCGACCGACTGGAACATTTGCTCCGGCAGGCCGCAGGGAGGGGGAAAGCTGCTGGAGCCGGCTGATACTTGGTCGACGGCTGCCGCAGGAGGACACCGCGGACGCACGCACGAAAGTGCGTCGCCCCGTGGGCGGGGAGTGCGCCGACGTCGAGTGGAGCCTCCTGAAGCCAAGCAGAGTCGTCGGCGATAAACACGAGCGCGCCGAGACGGATCTCGCGGCCCCCACACAAACCTCCGCCTGGAACCATGATGAAGGGGATCGGAAAAATTGCAACTTCTCCAACAAGTCGCTAAGACACCTGCCCCACGGTGGGCGCCAACTGTCGTGGTTCTAAGCCTGACAGTAGAATAGGGGGGTAGGAATGTGGAGGCAAGATCCTAGCTATGGAGGAGTTGTACACGCGAGTTTTACGAGTTCAGGCCCTTCTCGGAGGAAGTAATAGCCCTACGTCTCGGAGCCTGGAGGCGGTCGACTGGATATATGCGTGTGAATTACAAAGGGTGCGAACCCTTGTCCCAGAGGAGGGGGTGGCTTATATAGAGTGCGCCATGACCCCAGCTCCCCTCCGTTACACAGGGTTCAATGTTCATAAAGGAGGAGCGTTACTGGTAACATCCGGAGTAAAGTGCTATAAGTGATTATTAAAGCTATGACTTAAATCCCGACCGTTGCGGAGTGAGTGGCCTCACATCTTCTGGTGGTCGAGTGGTTTCTCGCATGGTCGAGTGTCTTCAAAGTTGTCGAGTGGAACATAGCTTCATGGTCGAGTGGATGATGACCTCTCTTCGACTGCTTCTGGTTCTTTTAGATATGTCCTTAGGGAGGGTATCTCTGACGGATCCATGACCCTACCCTAGGTACATAGCTTCGTTAGTAGGTATCGCGGCATAGCAATAGAGCAAGCAACTAGCAAGCAATGATAGAAGTGATTTCGAGGGTATGGTCTTCTTGCCTGAAATCCCGCAAGGAAGAAGAACGAGTCCATGAAGAATACAAACGGACGTAGTCGAATGAATCCTCACAAATGCGACGTTATCGGAACTAACCCGAAGAAGCAACACCGGAAAGAAGCAAGCAACATGGTAAACAACCATCACATAAACATGGCACATGATGCAGAACCAAGTATGATGCATGTCCGGTTTAAAGAGGCATGGCATGACAATATGCAACAAACAATACTACAAATTAAGTGGAGCTCAATATGCAACGAGTTGCATATTGACGAAGCACCACATTCGTTTATTTAGTTCACTCTCGGTTATGTACTCAACAATATTAAATGTTGTTAACATGGCAAGAGGTGAAACATGAGTAAAATACACAGTTAGGCATTTTAAATGAGGCCGGAAACATCAAACAACAATTCTGGTAAATCCTCACGTGCATTAGCAATTTAATGCAACAACAATTTAAACATTCTAAATGTTGTTAACATGATGCGGATGACATTTGCAAGTTTTATGCAATTTTATGAAAATGTTGATAAGAGCATGATATGAAGCATTTGTAATCATGGCGGAAACGAAAGGGGTGCCACGACAACGAATCCGAAAATGATCCCATGGCATCATATCGGTTCCGGTAGCTCATGGAGATATCGGTGCAAAGGAAGTGTGGTGGGAGCGTGCAAAATATGGTGGGGTGATCCCGGTTACTGGGTTCCCACGGATCGACGGTGTGGCAACAAGGAGGAACAACTAACGTTCACAGGCGGATACAACATCCAAACAACATCTCATACAACTCATGCATTCGTTCACAGACGTCGTCTCGGGGTTATACCTTCGAAGCGTGCATTCGGGACGGTTCGGATTCGATGGTAGTTGTTCATGGTTCGTCGTGATATGTAGTCGTTCTCGCGAGGGTAGCGGTACACGGTCAGAGAGGGACTTGACGCATCCGAGGACTCCGGGCGCTGTGGTACTTGCGAATCCGAGTGGTCGAACGGGTTCACGAAGAGACTTATGCGACGCCGTGGAACTTGGCGCATCCAAAGGGAACTTGGCAGGTCCGAGTCCTCTGGGGGTCGATGGTAGTGTCGTGGTTCTCGGCATCTTGTCGAACCCACGTGACAGTATTTATTCACTCGACGGTCTATGGCGCCTTTAGTCATACACGGTTTGTAGTCGTACACTGTCCGTAGATGTTCCGGGTCGTCACCGTTCATAGTCGATGTAGTTGAACTTGAGGGTCATCGACGTCGTGGTACTTGATATCTTGGTGCCCTCTTGGGCTTGACATAGACGATATGGAACGCGAGATGGATACTCGGTGTCCAAGGACAGCAACAGGATGGTACACGGGGCAGGGGTCTTGACCGTTCGTTGTTGCACATCGGGTACCACTTACTGAAGGTGACCCCTGAGGATTCGACGAAGGCGCTAACCACGGAGATGCATAGATGGTGCTTGGAGGCAGCAGCGGGTGGCAACCAAGCGAGCAAGGTAGGCGGCACAGGAGGTGAGGGAGATAGCCTGCAGCTGGGGACAGCCCCGTCCATGGCGAGGTGGAGATCGAACGGTGGTGGAGCTCGGTTCAAGGCGGGCGCAGAGGCAAAGCAGGCGCAGTGGCGGCCTCCTGCAAGGTCACATGGATGACGATGGGGTTGGGGCGGTCCGACGAGGTGGATATGTGGCCGGCGATGATGTGCAGAAGGACGGCGAGGTGGAGCTTAGGGACGATGGTGCGCGTGGAGCAAGAGGAGCCCGGGCGTGGAGCTGACGAAGGAGGACCAAGGGAGGTCACAGGGGGCTTGCCGGTGCGAGAGGAGGAGAGGGAGACGAGCGAGAGAGGGGGAGGCGCAGGTGGTTCGGGCACGGGAGCGAGAGGCGGGGGTATCGAGCAGGGAGAAGGGATCGGGCAAGCGGCGATGCGTGAGTGCGTGTGGTGCTACTGGAGACAGAAGGGAAACGAGGAGGAGGGAGAGTGTTATGCGGGAGTGCTAGGGTTCGACTGGGCCTTGGACGCCGGCTCAGTAGAGATGGAGGGCTGCACCTAGGGAGGCCGGCGGCTCGGCCTTAGGCCAATTAGGTGGGGAGGGGAAAAAGGCCAGGAGGCTGAACTCCTCTCTCTCCCTCTCTCTCATTTATCCATTTTAAAACAAAATAGAAAAAGAGAAAGAAAAGAAAGAGAAGGTAGGTAAAAGAATTTTGACACGCGGATAAATTTCCCGGACTCACAAAAATGTGCTTGTTCCAAGAAAATAGAAAAGGCGAAGATTGAAAGATGTAAAATTCACACTCATTTGAATTTAATTCAAATGGGTTTGAACTAGGACTTGGTTTTAGAAGTGTCCAAAAATGTTGAGAATTTAGGTGTAGCTCCAAAAAATGAAGAAAGGATACATGGCAAAGTTAGAGGCCAAGAGTTGTGATAACAAAGGCATTGGGATTTTTGCAAGTGTGTTAAGGTGAATTCCAAAAAACTGGAATATTTATTATAGCTCCCTAATATTGGGGTATATGTTGTAAAGAGAAACACCACGTGAATTCCCTCGGTTTAAATGGACCGAAGTTCCATACGATTTAATTAGTTGAGCTAGAAAGATTAAAGACATGATGACATGCACATGATGCAATGATGAATGCAATGAACCAAACAACTCACACGACGAAAACCCGGAAAACATGGAAGGCATCTGAAGCGTCGGTCTTGGGTCGTTACAACACTCCACCACTACAAGAGGATCTCGTCCCGAGATCTAGGATGGCACCGGAGGGAAATGAAAGAGGAAGAGAAGAGGTAAAACTAAGTTGCTTCTTTGAGAAACGAGTGAAACCATGAACCTTGAGAGGTTGAACAAATTGGTAGAAAGAATAAAATGAACATGAACAAATTTGAAAACACTCCGTTAGAAAAGAGGAACAAGGAACCTTCGAGAACCTTGTAGGTTGAAAGACATGAAATAAGAGCTTAACGGACCAAAATAATAAGAAAGCACACCGGTAGAAAAGAGAAACATGGAACACCATGTGAACCTTGGAGTTTGCAAAGCTATGAATGACGAGAACAATGGGCAAGAAGTACATGCAAGCGCTCCGGTTGAAACGAGATCTACCAGGAACAATAAAGAACAATTACGACAACACTCCGGTTAAAACAAGATAGAGAAGGAATAAGAATGATATAATTTGGGTAGCACACCGACTGTAAATGAAAGGAATTGAATATGAATTTGGGAAGATTGGATGATACTTGATGAAATCAAATACGCATTGCCTCCAGAACTATTGAAAGAATGGCACAATGGGTAAGAAAGATTTCAGACAGCACTCCCGTTGAGAAGGGAGGCAAAAACTTGACAGAATGGGAAGAACTTGAAAAGAGGGCACGACACTCCGGTTAAATGGATAAGCAAAGGAAAGAACATGGTCTTCACAACTCAAAATTATCAACAACGAAAGGATAAGCTTGTTGTGGGCTTATGGAAAACATCTCAAAACCGAGGTGAAATTCTGCCACTAACGAAAACAATAGATTGGATTGATATCAACAAGGAGACGAGAAGCTTATTTCACTGGGAGGATAGATGAAGAACTTAGGTCATTTATTAGCACCATAAATAGAGACAATCCTTAGGGAAAGCTTTAGGTGAAATATAACTCAAGATAACTCCACAGAAGAGATTGATGGGTTGCAAAGGATCTCATGAACGAATTGAAAATGATGGGTATAAAATATGTCATTCCGGACAACTTGTGAATCATGGAACACGAAGGGAAATTGTCAAGAGTGACATAACACCACCTCAAATGATAAGGTAGAAAGAATTGCACTTCCAAATGCAAGATAAAGAATGCTTGAACTCCTCAAAACAAAATATGTGTTGAGCACCATGTTTATTTTAGTGTATAGCTTGGCGTATCATAACTCCGATAGAAATATTGAAGAACAAATCGAGAATGAAAAGAAACCTTGACGAACCACCATGTTGAGCCTCCATGAAGAACTCCGGTAATGAAAGAATGGTCAAAAGGAAAGAGAGTTGAAAACACAAGGTGAAGCCTTGCAATGATTTAGATGGAGCTTCGAAATGATATCATTAAAATAGCTTGGAGCTCTGGAAACAAAAGATGAAAAACTTAGCACCGACAAATTGATATCATGAACGAACTCCGGAAGAAAAGAATTAAAGCACCTCAAGGAAACAAGAATAAGATTAAATGTATGTTTATCCTTCACCAATTAAATTGATGACAAGCAACAAATTTGGCATACTACTTATTCTCATAGAAAGGATTAAGATAGATATTGCGCAAACTTGGGAAGGTCTACAACGAACCACCGATAGGATTTGGAAAGAACGAATGAATTGATATGATAATGAAGGAAGAGAAATCTTGAACGAACCACCATAAGAATTAAGAATGAACGTAGCAAAGGCACAATTCACCGAGAAGAACTGGAAAAATGAACAAAGATACTTGAGAGAATTTAGATACATGTGAGCGAATAGATCATGAGCTGATTAGAGAATACTTAAATGATGCTCCGGTAAGATTTGGAGAATGATAGCTGCATGCTGAGACTGAATAATTCTGAGATGATGGGCTCCGGAGAATCAAACTGAAATGTCTCCTGAATTGCTCCGGATGGGTGAAAAGAATTCTCACAATCGAAAACAATTATGAGAGGATGGCATCAAGTTAGCACCAGGAATCTTGAAGAGAATGGAGCAAGATTTAGAGGAAACACTTCTTTGGTCTTCAAAATCCGAGAATGACGACGAGAAACACCACCATGATTTGTTGAGGCACTCCAGAATGAAAATTAGAAAGGTTGAACCAATGATGAAAAGAATTTGAAAGATCTTGGAGAAAGACATATGACTGATGATAATTCATTCTTATGTCAACTTTGAAAGAATTTGAGGATAGCTCCGAAAAAATTAGAACAGTCAGATAAGATCTTGGGAAAAGACCTGTGGGTTAGGGCCCACTCAAAAGAAACACCGTTGAACGATTTAAAAGAGAGATTGCACCGGTTGGGTTAAATGGCTTGACTAAGGTAAGACCTCGAAATAGCTTGAAACGATTACAAATAGAAACTAGAATCTTCTAGGATATCTTCAGCACTCCAGATAAACATGAATAGCAAGAGCTGGATGATTAAGAAGTGCACCGGCATGAGAAAACATTTAAAACGAGGAAAATAATATGATCAACAAAGCTTTAATTGAATCCACCGGAGAAGAAAAAGAATGAAGAATTATAAACTCGAAGCTTCCTTAGTATCTTCCTGAGAATCACCAGATAAGAACATTGAAGGAAAAGAATGAAGAGACTTCGTGTGAATAAAATGGATAGTTGATTTGAATATCTCCGAGTCCTTGAAGAAAAAGGGTGGGAGGGCGGCAAAACAAAGGAAAGTTGGGACGAATGAAAAAAACCCCATTGAGAAAACTTAGAGTTGATCTTTGCGGATGTTGACAATGATCGGGTCCACTAGAAGAGAAGCACATCGATTGGAAAAGTATTGGAATGACAATCTCGATAAGCAAGAAGGATTAATATTCACATAGAAATATGAGAACACTGCTTAGGGAAGGTATGGAATCAACACTTGACATTGAAGCAACTCGAATACCACAAACCAAAACAAAAACCTAAGATTGGCTTGCAGAATAAGCCGGAACAAACATATGATAGATCCCATATCATATCATGTGTCTGTTGAAAAGATATTCTAGGAGCTACTCGAATTCCCACTTATAAACTCCCGAAACTTTCTGGTTATGCAATCAGTTGTTGGGGATACATGGGAAGCATAATATCTCACCCAAAACTAGCAATTCTTACATCCAGCTGTATCCATCCTTCAACACATAACCAAGAAACCTTCGAAAATCATGTACCTCAACCTTCGAAAAGCATCCGTTATACAAGTTATGGCAATACTCCCGAACTCCCGCCCCAGTACAGGGTGGCGTCGAGGTTATCTCACCAACAACTGCATAAAAGAGATTTTCGATGTCGGCGAACTCAGGTATTCCAGAATTGCAATGATAAAATTGTGACGACAACACCTCAGAGCTCAACTCCCCGGGACACTGCCACAAACCCTAAATGTCAGGAGGCACCAAGAACAATGTTCTCGTCACAAAACCATCGAAACGATTCTAAGATACCCGCATGATCCTAAATTTTTTTCGTGAAATTTGAGGAGAGAAAATTCAAAACTTCTACGCTAGGAGGCCTCACCAGAGCGACAGAGGGACTAAGGTGTAAAAATAATCCTACTCTCCGATATATATAATCCTAAGACTCAACACATTTTGTTCTAGACTCAACAACGTCAGCGATTCGATCAAGCAGGGGGCTCCTAAGTCGGGGATGGCTCTGATACCAACTTGTTACACCCACAATCCGGCTATATCTCCCACATGTCGGGGCACGACTTAGAGGCATAGCCGCATGGTAGGTTTGTCGCAAGAGGGGTAATCTTCACACAATCCCATGTACTAAATAAGAAAGGGGTGAAGAGTTGGCTTACAATCGCCACTTCACACAAATACAAGTTAAACATGCATCATCCAGAATACAATCAAAGTCCGACTACGGAACCAAAATAAAAGAAGACAACCCCAAATGCTAGATCCCCCGATCGTCCCAACTAGGCTCCACTACTGATCAACAGGAAACAAAACAAAACAATGATCAAGATCTTCATCGAGCTCCCATGTGAGCTGGGTTGCATCACCTGCACTTGTATCATCGTCACCTGCAACTATTGGGAAGTATCTGTGAGTCACGAGGACTTAGCAATCTCACACCCGCGAGATCAATAATATTTAAGCTTAAAGGTAGGAAAGGGGTAGTGAGGTGGAGCTGCAGCAAAGCACTAAGCATATATGGTGGCTAACTTACACAAAAGAGAGCGAGAAGAGAAGCAAAGCACGGTCGAGAAGCTAATAGTGATCAAGAAGTAATCCTGAAGCTACTTACGTTCAAGCATAACACAAGAACCGTGTTCACTTCCTGGACTCCGCCGGAAAGAGACCACCACGACTACATACATGGTTGATTCATTTTAATTAAGTTAGGTGTCAAGTTCTCTACAACCGGACATTAACAAATTCCCATCTGCCCATAACCGCGGGCACGGCTTTCAAAAGTTCAAATCCTGGAGGGGTGTCCCAACTTATCCCATCACAAGCTCTCACGGTCAACGAAGGATATTCCTTCTCCCAGGAAGACCCGATCAGACTCGGAATCCCGGTTACAAGACATTTTGACAATGGTAAAACTAGACCAGCAAAGCCGCCCGGATGTGCCGACAAATCCCGATAGGAGCTACACATATCTCATTCTCAGGGCACACTGGATGAGCCAGACGTCGGGTTGGCGTAGACCCTGGTTGCCTAGGGGGCACTGGACATCGCTCAGGTTGGACCAACACTTAGAGAAGCACTGGCCCGGGGGGGGGGGGGGGTTAAAACAAAGATGACCCTCGGGCTCCGGAAACCCAAGGGAAAAAGGCTAGGTGAGGCAAATGTAAAACCAAGGTTGGGCCTTGCTGGAGGAGTTTTATTCAAAGCGAAGTGTCATGGGGTTCCCATAACACCCAACCGCATAAGGAACGCAAAATCAAGGAAGAAAACACCGGTATGACGGAAACTAGGGCGGCAAGAGTGGAACAAAACACCAGGCATAAGGCCGAGCCTTCCACCCTTTACCAAGTATATAGATGCATTAAAGTAAATAAGATATAATAATGATATCCCAACAATATCCATGTTCCAACATGGAACAATCTTCGTCTTCACCTGCAACTAGCAACGCTATAAGAGGGGCTGAGCCAAAGCAGTAACATAGCCAAACAACGGTTTGTTAGGAAAGGTGGGTTAGAGGCTGACATGGCAAAATGGGAGGCATGATATAGCAAGTGGTAGGTATCGCGGCACAGCATTAGAGCGAGCAACTAGCAAGCAAAGATAGAAGTGATTTCGAGGGTATGGTCATCTTGCCTGAAATCCCGCAAGGAAGAAGAACGAGTCCATGAAGAAGATAAACGGACGTAGTCGAATGAATCCTCACAAACGCAATGTTATCGGAACTAACCCGAAGAAGCAACACCGGAAAGAAGCAAACAACATGGTAAACAACCATCACATAAACATGGCATGATGCACAACCAAGTATGATGCATGTCCGGTTTAAAGAGGCATGGCATGACAATATGCAACAAACAATACTACAAATTAAGTGGAGCTCAATATGCAACGAGTTGCATATTGACGAAGCACCACATTTGTTTATTTAGTTCACTCCCGGTTATGTACTCAATAATATTAAATGTTGTTAACATGGCAAGAGGTGAAACATGAGTAAAATAAATAGTTAGGCATTTTAAATGAGACCAAAAACATCAAACAACAATTCCAGTAAATCCTCATGTGCATTAGAAATTTAATGCAACAACAATTTAAACATTCTAAATGTTGTTAACATGATGCGGATGACATTTGCAAGTTTCATGCAATTTTATGAAAATGTTGATAAGAGCATGATATGAAGCATTTGTCATCGTGGCGGAAACGAAAGGGGTGCCATGGAAACGAATCCGAAAATGATGCCATGGCATCATATCGGTTCCGGTAGCTCATGGAGATACCGGTGCAAAGGAAGTGTAGCGGGAGCATGCAAAAGATGGTGGGGTGATCCCGGTTACCGGCTTCCCATGGATTGACGGTGTGGCAACGAGGAGGAACAACTAAAGTTCACGGGCGGATACGACATCCAAACAACATCTCATACAACTCATGAGTTCATTCACAGACATTGTCTCGGGGTTATACCTTCGAAGCGTGTGTTCGGGATGGTTCGGATTCGATGGTAGTTGTTCATGGTTCGTCGCGACATGTTGTCGTTCTCGCGAGGGTAGTGGTACATGGTTGGAGAGGGACTTGACGTATCCGAGGACTCCGGGCGCTGTGGTACTTATGAATTCGAGTGGTCGAACGAGTTCACGAAGAGACATATGTGACGCCGTGGAACTTGGCGCATCCAAAGGGAACTTGGCGGGTCCGAGTCCTCCGGGGGTCGACGGCAGTGTCGTGGTACTTGGCATCTTGTCAAACCCATGTGCGGTATTTATTCACTCGACGGTCTATGGCGCCGGTAGTCGTACAGGGTTTGTAGTCGTACACTCTCCGTAGATGTTCCGGGTCATCACCGTTCGTAGTCGATGTAGTTGAACTTGAGGGTCATTGAAATCATGGTACTTGGTATCTTGGCGCCCTCTTGGGCTTGACAATGGCAAAACGAAACGCGAGATGGATACTCGGTGTCCAGCGACAGCAACAAGATGGTACACAGGGCAGGGGTCTTCACCGTTTATTGTTGCACATCGGGTACCACTTACTGAAGGTGACCCCTGAGGATTCGACGAAGGCGCTAACCAAAGAGATGCATAGATGGTGCTTGGAGGCAGCAGTGGGTGGCAACCAAGCGAGCAAGGCAGGCGTTACAGGAGGTGAGGGAGATAGCCTGCTACCGGGGACAACCACGTCCATGGCGAGGTGGAGATTGAACGGTGGTGGAGCTCGGTGCAAGGCGGGCGCAGAGGCAAAGCAGGCGCGATGGCGGCCTCCTACAAGGTCTCATGGATGACGACGGGGTTGGGGAGGTCCGGCGAGGTGAAGATGGGGCCAGCGACGATCTGTAGAAGGACGGCGAGGTGGAGCTTAGGGACGGCGGCGCGCGTGGAGGAAGAGGAGCCCGAGCGTGGAGCTGACGAAGGAGGACCAAGGGAGGTCATAGGGGGCTCGCCGGTGCGAGAGGAGGAGAGGGAGATAAGCGAGAGAGGAGGGAGGCGCAGGTGGTTCGGGCACGGGAGCGAGAGGCGGGGGTATTGAGCAGGGAGAAGGGATCGGGCAAGCAGCGATGCGTGAGTGCGTGTGGCGCTACTGGCGGTGGAAGGGAAACGAGGAGGAGGGAGAGAGAGAGATGCGGGAGTGCTAGGGTTCGGCTGGGCCTTGGAGGTCGGCCCAGTAGAGATGGAGGGCTGCGCCTAGGGAGGCCGGCGGCTGTGCCTTAGGCCAATTAGGTGGGGAGGGAAAAAGGCTAGGAGGCTGAACTCCTCTCTCTCTCTCTCATTTATCCATTTTAAAACAAAACAGAAAAAGAGAAAGAAAAGAAAGAGAAGGTAGGGAAAATAAGTTGGACACGTGGATAAATTTCCCGGACTCACAAAAATGTGCTCGTTCTAAGAAAATAGAAAAGGCAAAGGCTGATAGATGTAAAATTCAAACTCATTTGAATTTAATTCAAATGGGTTTGAACTAGGACTTGGTTTTCGAAGTGTCCAAAAATGTTGAGAATTTAGGTGGAGCTCCAGAAAATGAAGAAAGGATATATGGCTAAGTTAGAGGCCAAGAGTTGTGATAACACATGCATTGGGATTTTTGCTAGTGTGGTAAGGTGAATTCCAAGATAGTGGAATATTTATTATAGCTCCCTAATATTTTTGGTATATGTTGTAAAGAGAATCACCACGTGAATTCCCTCGGTTTAAATGGACCGAAGATCCATATGATTTAATTAGTTGAGCTAGAAAGATTAAAGACATGATGAAATGATGCAATGCACATGATGCAATGATGAATGCAACGAACCAACAAACAACTCACACGATGAAAACCCGGAAAACATGGAAGGCATCTGAAGCGTCGGTCTTGGGGCGTTACACCTTTCGCAAAGAGTTGCGAGAGGGCATCCGAGCTATTGGAACTTATACATAGTGATGTGTGTGGTCCAATGAGTACAACTACCAGAGGTGGCTATCAGTACTTCATGACTTTTACCGACGACTTGAGTAGATATGGATATATCTATTTGATGAGGCACAAGTCGGAAACTTTTGAAAAGTTCAAAGAGTTTCAGAACGAGGTTGAGAATCAGCTCGGCAAGACTATAAAACTTCTATGATCTGATTGTGGAGGTGAGTACATGAGCCAGGAGTTTGATGATCATCAGAAAAGCCGAGGTATAGTACCTCAGCTCACACCTTCGGGTACGCCACAGAGAAATGGCATATCAGAACGGAGGAATCGTACCTTGTTGGACATGGTTCGATCTATGATGAGCAAATCGGATTTACCCTTGTCATTCTGGGGATACGCTCTAGAAACTGCAGCTTTCACACTTAACAGGGTACCATTACAATCCATAGATAAGACACCACATGAGATGTGGACCAGGAAGACTCCCAGTTTGTCTTTTCTAAAGATTTGGGGTTGTGAAGCATTTGTCAAGCGACTTATGTCAGACAAGCTTACAGCCAAGTCGGACAAATGCATACTCGTGGGATATCCGAGAGAAACCTTGGGATATAGCTTCTACAACTAGGAAGAGAACACAGTGTCTGTTGCTCAGAACTGGGTTTTCCTTGAGAAAGAGTTTCTCAGTCGGGAGGCCAGTGGGAGGACGGTCCGACTCAAAGAATTCGAGTACCACTCGGGAACGGATCGACGAGTGATGAGATCATACCGGAGTCTGTCAGGGAACCCATAGTGGAAGCGGCACCGGAACCATGGAGGTCGGAAAGATTGCACAAAGTGTGTGATGTATTGTTGCTAGAAAACGACGAGCCAGCCACGTATGCGGAAGCGATGGTGATCCCGGATTCCAAGGCATGGCTAGAGGCCATGAGATCTGAGTTAAAGTTCATTGATGAAAATCAAGTCTGGGACTTGGTTGATCCGATGCCTGGCATAAAAGCCATTGGCTATAAATGGGTCTTTAATAAGAAAACCGATGTTTAGATCCACAAAGCTCGGCTTGTCGCTAAAGGTTATGGACACGTTCAAGGAATTGACAACGATGAGACTTACTCGCCGGTAGCGAATCTGAAGTCGTTAAGGATCCGTACTAGCTATAGCTGCATATTTCGATTACGAGATATGGCAGATGGATGTCAAAACGGCTTTCCTTCATGGAAATTTAACAAATGATGTGTATATGATACAACACGAGGGTTTTGTCGATCCGACTAGCACTAGTAAAGTATGCAAGCTCAAGAGATCCATTTATGGGTTGATGCAAGCATCTTGGAGTTGGAACATTCGTTTTGATGAGGTTGTCACAGGTCTCGGTTTCATCAAAAGCGATGAGGACGCTTGTTTATACAAGCAGTTAAGTGGGAGCTCGATTGTGTTTTTGATCTTGTATGTGGATGACATACTACAGATCGGAAATGATGTTTCGATGTTGAACTTGGTCAAGGAATCATTGAATGGAAAGTTTTCAATGAAGAACCTTGGTGAGGCAGTTTACATTTTAGGCATCAAGATCTATAGAGAGAGATCGAGGAGGCTGCTCGGCTTGAGCCAAAGCACGTACATAGATAAAGTATTGAAGCGGTTCAACATGAGCGAGGCTGATAACCCACAAGTATAGGAGATCACAACAGTTTTCGAGGGTAGAGTATTCAACCCAAATTTATTGATTCGACACAAGGGGAGCTAAAGAATATTCTCAAGTATTAACAATTGAGTTGTCAATTCAACTGCACCTGAAAGACTTAATATCTGCAGCAAAGTATTTAGTAGCAAAGTAATATGATAGTAGCGGTAACGGTAGCAAAAGTAACAGTAGCAGTTTGTAGTGATTGTAACAGTGGAAACGAAAAAGTAACTAAGCAAAGATCAATATGTGAAAAGCTCGTAGGCATTGGATCAGTGATGGATAATTATGTCAGATGCGATTCCTCATGCAACAGTTATAACATAGGGTGACACAGAACTAGCTCCAGTTCATCAATATAATGTAGGCATGTATTCCTAAAATAGTCATACGTGCTTATGGAAAAGAACTTGCATGACATCTTTTGTCCTACCCTCCCGTGGCAGCGGGGTCCTATTGGAAACTAAGGGATATTAAGGCCTCCTTTTAATAGAGTACCGGACCAAAGCATTAACACTTAGTGAATACATGAACTCCTCAAACTACAGTCATCACCGGTAAGTATCCCAATTATTGTCACTTCGGGGTTAATGGATCATAACACATAATAGGTGACTATAGACTTGCAAGATAGGATCAAGAACTCACATATATTCATGAAAACATAATAGGTTCAGATCTGATATCATGGCACTCGGGCCCTAGTGACAAGCATTAACCATAGCAAAGTCATAGCAACATCAATCTCAAAACATAATGGATACTAGGGATCAAACCCTAACAGAACTAACTCGATTACATGGTAAATCTCATCCAACCCATCACCGTCCAGCAAGCCTACGATGGAATTACTCACACACGACAGTGAGCATCATGAAATTGGTGACATAGGAAGGTTGATGATGACGATGGTCACGGATTCCCCTCTCCGGAGCCCCAAACGGACTCCAGATCAGCCCTCCCAAGAGAGATTAGGGCTTGGCGATGGCTTCGTATCGTAAAACATGATGAATCCTTCTCTCTGATTTTTCTCTCCCCGAACGTGAATATATAGAGTCAGAGTTGAGGTCGGTGGAGCCTCAGGGGGCCCACGAGATAGGGGGCGTGCCCCAGGGGGTGGGCTCACCCCCACCCTTGTGGACAGGGTGTGGGCCCCCTGACGTAGATTCTTTCGCCAATATTTTTTATATATTCCAAAAATATTCTCCATGAAGTTCAGTTCATTCCGAGAACTTCTATTTCTGCACGAAAATAACACCATGGCAATTCTGCTGAAAACAATGTCAGTCCTGGTTAGTTCCATTCAAATCATGCAAGTTAGAGTCCAAAACAAGGTCAAAAGTGTTTGGAAAAGTAGATACGATGGAGATGTATCAACTCCCCCAAGCTTAAAACTTTGCTTGTCCTGAAGCAATTCAGTTGACAAACTAAAAGTGATAAAGAAAAACTTTTACAAACTCTGTTTGATCTTGTTGTTGTAAATATGTAAAGCCAGCATTCATGTTTTCAGCAAAGATTATGAACTAACCATATTCACAATAACATTTTGGTCTCATGTTTACTCATATCATTAGCACAATCAATTAGCGAGCAATAATAGTAAATCTCGGATGACAACACTTTCTCTAAACCATCATAATATGATATAACAAGATGGTATATCGCTAGGCCTTTCTGAGACCGCAAAACATAAATGCAGAGCACATTTGAAGTTCAAGGACTAACTAAACATTGTAATGCATGGTAAAAGAGATCCAGTCACAGTCATACTCAATGTAAACTAATAGTAATACATGCAAATGGCAGCGGTGCTCTCCAACTGGTGCTTTTTAATAAGAGGATGATGACTCAACATAAAAGTAAATAGATAGGCCCTTCTCAGAGGGGAGCAGGGATTTGTAGAGGTGCCAAAGCTCGATTTTGAAATAGAGATAAATAATATTTTGAGCGGTATACTTTCATTGTCAACATAACAACCGAGAGATCTCGATATCTTCCATGCTACACACATTATAGGCGGTTCCCAAGCAGAATGGTAAAGTTTATACTCCCCCACCACCAACAAGCATCAATCCATGGCTTGCCCGAAACAACAGGTGCCTCCAACTAACGACAATCCCGGGGGAGTTTTGTTTGCAATTATTTTGATTTGATTTGAGCACGAGACTGGGCATCCCTGTGACCAGGCATTTTCTCGTGAGTGAGGAGCGGAGTCCACTCCTCTTGAGAATAACCGGCTAGCATGGAAGATACAGATAGCCCTAGTTGATACATGAGCTATTCGAGCATACAAACAAAATTTCATTTGAAGGTTTAGAGTTTGGCACATACAAATTTACTTGGAATGGCAGGTAGATACTGCATATAGGAAGGTATGGTGGACTCATATGGAATAACTTTTGGGGTTTATGGGATTGGATGCACAAGCAGTATTTCCGCTTAGTACAAGTGAAGGCTAGAAAGAGACTGGGAAGCGACCAGCTAGAGAGCGACAAAAGTCATGAACATGCACTAAAATTAATCAACACTGAATGCAAGAATGAATAGGATATAATTCATCATGAACATACATATCGTGGAGGCTATGTTGATTTTGTTTCAACTACATGCGTGAACATGTGCCAAGTCAAGCCACTTGAATCATTCAAACGATGATACCACCCTATCATACCACATCACAACCATTTTAATAGCATGTTGGCACGCAAGGTAAACCATTATAAACTCCTAGCTACTTAAGCATGGCATGAGCAACTATAATCTCTAATGGTCATTGCAAACATGTTTCATTCATAATAGGCTGAATCGGGAATGATGAACTAATCATATTTACAAAAACGAGAGAGGTCGAGTTCATACCAGCTTTTCTCATCTCAACCATTTCATCATATATGGTCATTATTTCTTTTCACTTACACGACTGAACGGTGTGGATAATAATAATAGTGCACGTGCATTGGACTAAGCTGGAATCTCCAAGCATTCAATATATAGGAGAAGACAAGGTAATATGGGCTCTTTTTCAGATCAACAATAATGCATATGAGAATCACTCAACATTTTCAGATTCATAGCCATAAAAAGCATCATATTCAACCAAAGTAATTAACTCAGGATCGATAGAGAAGTCATAATCCTTATCAGAAATACAGATAGGTGAAGTAGCAAAAGCAGAGTCATATTTCATTCTAGCATTCAAAGATTTTTCTTTAAGCTTAGATAATAATTTCTTAAGATAATATCTATCATTGCAAGCTAAAAATTCTCTTGCAGTTTCTTCATCCATAACGTAACCCCTCAGGCACAACAGGCAATTCATATCTAGGGGGAGAATCTTCATCATCACTTTCATCAATATTATCAGTTTCAATAATTTCATTCTCTCCAACCCTAGCAAGTTGTTCATCGAGAAATTCACCTAGTGGCACAGTATTATCAAGCATAGAAGTAGTTTCATCATAATTACCATGCAAAGCAGAAGTGGCATCATCAATAATGTGCGACATATCAGAATGAATAGCAGGAGTAGGTGTCGCAAGTTTACTCAAAGTTGAAGGTGAATCAAGTGCAGAGCTAGATGGCAGTTCCTTACCTCCCCTCATAGTTGAGGGAAAAATCTTGGTTCTTTTATCTTTCAAGTTCTTCATAGTGATCAACAGATATAAATCCCATGTGACTCAAAGAATAGAGCTATGCTCCCCGGTAACGACGCCATAAAATAGTCTTGATAACCCACAAGTATAGGGGACCGCAACAGTTTTCGAGGGTAGAGTATTCAACCCAAATTTATTGATTCGACACAAGGGGAGCGAAAGAATATTCTCAAGTATTAACAGTTGAGTTGTCAAATCAACTGCACCTAAAAGACTTAATATCTACAACACAGTATTTAGTAGCAAAGTAATATGATAGTAGCGGTAACGGTAGGAAAAGTAACAGTAGCAGTTTTTTAGTGATTGTAACAGTGGCAACGGAAAAGTAACTAAGCAAAGATCAATATGTGAAAAGCTCGTAGGCATTGGATCAGTGATGGATAATTATGTCGGATGCGATTCCTCATGCAACAGTTATAACATAGGGTGACACAGAACTAGCTCCACTTCATCAATGTAATGTAGGCATGTATTCCAAATATAGTCATATGTGCTTATGGAAAAGAACTTGCATGACATCTTTTGTCCTACCCTCCTGCGGCAGTGGGGTCCTATTGGAAACTAAGGAATATTATGTCCTCCTTTTAATAGAGTACCAGACCAAAGCATTAACACTTAGTGAATACATGAATTCCTCAAATACGGTCATCACCAGTAAGTATCCTGATTATTATCACTTCGGGGTTAACGGATCATAACACATAATAGGTGACTATAGACTTGCAAGATAGGATCAAGAACTCACATATATTCATGAAAACATAATAGGTTCAGATCTGAAATCATGGCACTCGGGCCCTAGTGACAAGCATTAACCATAGCAAAGTCATAGCAACATCAATCTCAGAACATAATGGATACTAGGGATCAAACCCTAACAAAACTAACTCGATTACATGGTAAATCTCATCCAACCCATCACCGTCCAGCAAGCCTACGATGGAATTACTCACGCATGATGGTGAGCATCATGAAATTGGTGATGGAGGAAGGTTGATGATGATGATGATGGCGATGGATTTCCCTCTCCGGAGCCCCAAATGGACTCCAGATCAGCCCTCCCGAGAGAGATTAGGGCCTGGCGGCAGCTCCGTATCGTAAAACATGATGAATCCTTCTCTCCGACTTTTTTCTCCGCGAACGTGAATATATAGAGTTGGAGTTCAGGTCGGTGGAGCCTCAGGGGGCCCACGAGATAGGGGGCACACCACATGAGGGTGGGTGTGTCCCCACCCTCATGGATAGGGTGTGGGCCCCCTGACATAGATTCTTTCGCTAGTATTTTTTATATATTCCAAAAATATTCTCCGTGAAGTGTGTGCTCATTCCGAGAACTTATATTTCTGCACAAAAATAACACCATGGCAATTCTGCTGAAAATAGCGTCAGTCCGGGTTAGTTCCATTCAAATCATGCAAGTTAGAGTCCAAAACAAGGTCAAAAGTGTTTCGCAAAGTAGATACGATGGAGACGTATCAGAGGCCAAGAAAGGGTTCTTGCCTGTCTCACATGGTATAAGGCTAAGCGAGACTCAGAGTCCTTCGACATCTGATGAGCGAGGCAGGATGAGTCAAATTTCGTATGCCTCGGCAATTGGATCCATCATGTATGCCATGATATGTACATGGCCTGATGTTGCTTTTGCAATAATCCTAACAAGTAGATACCATGCCAACCCAAGTGAGAGTCACTGGGCAGCGGTAAAGACTATTTTGAAGTACCTGAAAAGGACTAAAGAGATGTTCCTAGTTTATGGAGGTGAGGAAAAGCTCATCGTAAGGGGTTATGCTGATGCTAGTTTCCAAATCGACAGAGATGATTGTCGATCACAGTCCGAATTCGTGTATGTCATGAACGGAGGAGCAGTGAGCTGGATGAGTTCCAAGCAAGATATGGTGGCCGATTCTACCACAGAAGCCAAATACATTGCAGCTTGTGAAGCTGCAAAAAAGGTGTTTGGATACAGAACTTTCTGGATGATCTTGGTATTTTCCCAGCCTCAGTAAAACCATTGGACCTTTATTGTGATAATTCTGGTGCCATCGCACAAGCCAAGGAGCCGAGGGATCACCACAAGACCAGACACATAGATCGGAAATATCACCTGATATGAAAGATCGTAAAGAATGGTGATGTTGAGTTATGCAAAATTCACACGGATGCAAATGTTGCAGATCCGTTGACTAAGCCGCTTCCACAATCCAAGCATGAGGGGCACTTTAGAGCTATGTGCATTCGATGTCTATTTGATTGACTCTAGTGCAAGTGGGAGACTATTGGAGGTATGCCCTGGAGGAAATCATGTATGATGATATTTCCTATGTGTTTATGAATAAAGATAGTCCTTGGAAATTATCAATGATGTGTATCAGCAAGTACATGACTTGTTTGTGGGACGATGCATTGTATGATGACTGTCCTAAAAGGTCCCTAGTCAAAAGGGCTGTGTGGACGAGCAGCCAACTAGACTAGCATATGACACGGTCGATGGCTTGGTCTCACTAGCCATGGGGCATTGGATGCTAACCGGATAATCTGGACTTGGAAGGATCTGGTCAGATTCGACGTAGTCAGATCCGAGTCGAGATAAGGTCCGAGTCGTACAGACCCAACTATGAGACACGTCGATATGTCATCTGTGAGTCTCTAGTACAACATACGTTCTATGTCCTAAGATCCGAGCTGGCGCATGTGCTCGGGATGGTGACAAACTTGCTTTGGGCCAACCAAATGCTACTTAATGACTGGGTAGTTACAAAGGTAGGTTTCGGGCTTGTCCAGACCCATGCTGCGAGACATGGTCGAGCAAGATGGGATTTGCCCCTCCGATCAGGAGAGATATACTTTGGGCCCCTCGTGTGATACGACCAGGATAAGCATGGCCATGCGATAAGGATTATGAGATAATCTGGTTTGTGGTCGGCATCACTAGAACGAGAAAGAGGTCGGGCTAGCACAAGGATGACAGGCTCGCCTTGAGCCTGACAACATATATCATGTGGCAAAAGGAATGGAAGTATGATGTATAGGTTCGCCTAACCATCTTCATAGTCTGCTTGGTGTTCGGCATGCCTTGCTAGGGGACGCTACCAAATGTGCAGTTCGGAGGTGATCCGAACTACGACCAAGCTGGCTTGAACCTAAGGGGTCGCGCCCTTAAGGGAAGGAACCTACGAGGTCGGATCCGAGGACACTGGTCGGATGTGATCCGAGCTGTGTTCGGATTCTGGCTGAGTAGACTTATGGGCTTTAGGGTCCGTGTGAGGCCCAAGTGTTGAGCCCACGACGAACGCCTATATAAAGTGGATGTGCCGCACACTCATGCGATTGATCACTTTGGCACTGTCACTAGGGTTTGCATGTGTTGCGAATAGACACCTCCACTCGCCACCGGTTGTGTGATCGGACCTAGCAGTCTGCCGCACAGCGTTCCTCCTGCACACGTGGATATCGTTAGAGGCGGTGCACTTGCGCCGCTACGGTGAACCTGTATGTGGGAACTGACGACCGGCTGTTCGAGGGAGATTAGACGAGGAGGAGACGAGTCACGCGGACGTGCTGCCCCAACTCTTCTTCCGCTGCACGACACTGCGCGTCTAGTGGTAACGATCTATGATCCATCTCCCGTAGCATGTTCTTGGTTGTTCTGCACATAGGAAAGTTTTAATTTGCAGTCGACGCACCCTACGGTAGAACCCAACAATCCCCATGCTTAGGCTCTTGCCACTCCTTATTCCATAGTCCATCAAATCCATACCCAAAAATTGAAAACTTCACAACACAAAACTTCAACAGAAAATCTCATAAGCTCCGTTAGTATAAGAAAATAAATCACCACTTTTGGTACTATTGTGAACTCATTCTTTATTTATATTGGTGTAATATCTACTGTATTCCAAAATTTCCATGGTTCATACCCCCCGATACTAGCCATAGATTCATTAAAATGAGCAAACAACACGCGAAAAACAGAATCTGTCAAAAACAGAATAGTCTGTAGATATCTGGATATTTAGAATACTTCTGTAACTCCAAAAATCCTGAGAAACTAGGAAGTCCTAGGAAATTTTCTTATTAATCCTCTGCAAAGAGAACAATATTTTATCGTGCTTTTGTTAAAAATGAAAACTAATCTCCTGGGCACAAAAGTTTCTCTTTTTCAGCAGGACCAAATCAACTATCACCATAAGCTATCCCAAAGGTCATACTTGGCACAACCACTAATTAAAACATAAAACCCCATCTAACCATAGGCTAGATGAATTATTTAAAGCACAACAAGACCTAAAAATAAAAAATAAAAAGTAAAATTGGGTTGCCTCCCAACAAGTGCTATTGTTTAACGCCCTTAGCTAGGCATAAAACACGAATAGATCTAAGTATTATCATCTTTGGCATGCAATCCATAAGTGGCTCTCATAATAGATTCATAAGGTAATTTAATTTTCTTTCTAGGGAAGTGTTCCATGCCTTTCCTTAAAGGAAATTGAAATCTAATGTTTCCTTCTTTCATATCAATAATTGCACCAATCGTTCTAAGGAAAGGTCTACCAAGAATAATAGGACATGTAGGATTGCAATCTATATCAAGAACAATTAAATCTATCGGCACATAATTCCTATTTGCAACAATAAGAACATTAATCCTTCCCATAAGTTTCTTAATAGTGGAATCCGCAAGATGCAAATTTAAGGACCAATCATCAAATTCACGGAAACCTAACACATACAAAGAGTTTTTGGAATCGTGGAAAAACTAGCACCCAAATCACACAAAGCATGACATTCATAATCTTTAATATTAAACTTAATAGTAGGTTCCGATTCATCATAAAGTTTACTATGGATAGAAACTTCTAATTCAAGCTTTTCTTCAAATGATAGCATCATAGCATCAACGATATGTTTAGTAAAAGCTTTGTTTTGACTATAAGCATGAGGAGAATTCAACATGGATTGCAACAAGGAAATACAATCTATTAAAGAACAACTATAATAATTAAATCCCTTGAAATCCAAAAGAGTGGGTTCGTTGCTACCTAAAGTTTTGACCTCTACAATCCCACTTTTATCAATTTTTGCATCAAGATCTAAAAACTTTGAATCATTGGGCGCCTTCTAACTAAAGTTGACTCATATCTAGTCCCATATTTATCAAGATTTACATTAGAAAACAAAGATTCAATAGGAGTCACATCAATTACTTTAAGGTCTTTGTCATTATTTTCATAGAAACTAGAAGAACACGCTTTTATAAACCAATCTTTTCTAGCATGCATCTTAGTGGTTCTTTATTTGCATTAATTAATGGAAATTCTCATGGCTTTGAGAGACTCATTAATATCATGCTTAGGTGGAATATATCTAAGTTTCAAAGAATCGACATCAAGCGAAATTCTATCCACGTTCCTAGCCAAATCATCAATCTTAAGCAAATTTTTTTCAATCAAAGCATTGGAATTCTTTTGCGAACTTATAAATTATTTAACACTATTCTCAAAATCAGGGGGAATCTTATTATAATTTCAATAAGAATTGTTGTAGAAATTACCATAATTATTAGAGGAATTACTAGGATACGGCCTAGGATTAAAATTACCTCTATACGCGTTATTACCAAAATTGTTCCTACCAACAAAATTGACATCCATTGATTCATTGTTATTATCAATAAAAGTAGACAAAGGCATATCATTAGGATCAGTAGGAGCACTCTTTCTAGCAAATAATTTCATAAGCTCATCCATCTTTCCACTTAAAACATTAATCTTTTCAATCACATGCACTTTTTTACTAGTGGAAGATCTTTCGGTATGCCATTGAGAATAATTAACCATAATATTATCTAGGAGTTTAGTAGCCTCTCCTAAAGTAATTTCCATAAAAGTACCTCCCATGGCAGAATCTAAAAGATTTCTAGAAGCAAAATCCAATCCGGCGTAAGTTTTGTATAATCATCCACTATAACATTCCAATTTTCAATTTGGATGTTAATCATTAGGTTATCATATGCATCCATTATTTTTGCATTTTTGAATTTCTTTTATTTGGAATGTTGATCCTAGAAACCTTAAGCAACTCAGGGAACAATTAAGAGAGTTGGAGGTTTTCACAAAAATCCATTTTTGAATTTTCAAAATTGGTAAATTGGATCAAAGTAGTTTTATTCAAATTATTTTTCCAAAAATTCCAAATAAACAAAATAATAAGATAAGATAATATGACTTCTTCAAAAATAAATATTGTAAATTTAATTTTGAATAAAAATATATTTATTTGAATTTTACTTGCAATATTATTAAGTTGAATTTTATAAAATCAGGGAAAAAGTTGCATTTTTAAAAATTGCATTTAGTCCCAAAAACTGTTCACGTTGTCCCAAATATTAGGAGGGGAAGGTGAAAATAAATTCTGGAATTTTAGGATTTTTATTTTATTTTATTTGGATTTTTCTTCGCGGCAATTTAAAAAAAGTCTTCTCGGACCGACTAGGCTGAAGCCCAGCCGGCCCAGCGCGCCACCGCCTTCGTCGCGCCACGCCCGAGCCGGACTCCACCCGGAGTCCGACGCCGCCACCGCCTCCGCCGCCCTTCCCCAAGCCACCACCTCCCCTGTGCCTTTAAAAGGCGAGGCCACCCCGACCCCCTCTCCTCACCAATCGCCGCCGCCTCCCGCTGCCTAGCCGAGCCGCCGCTGCCATTGCTGCGGCTCGCCGCCGCCGCCTCGCGCTGCTAGCCGTCGCTGACACCGCCTCGCCGTCACCCCGCGCCGCCCGCTCGATGCCGGAGTTCGTCGCCGCCGTTGCCGGTTTTCTCTGCCCAAACCGTCAAACCGGTATAAACCGAACCCCGATCCGGTTTTTCATTTTCAGTTTTTTAGAATACCCGGTTTATTATTAGGTTAGTTTAGTTAGCGAACGTTCGTTCGTTTAGATCTGTCAATGAACGATTTCGTTCGTTGGTCTCTGTTAGCGGACGTTCGTCCAATAGATTTTTCTTTTTCTGGCCAGGGACTTATTCATAATTATTTTTACATTGCAGATTAGTCCCTTATCTTTAAACCCTCACTACTTTTTGCTCGTTTATCCAAATCCAACGAAACCAGTGCCAAATTCTTTGTTACGATCCAACTTGCATATGTTTTTGAAAGCTTAAAATTTGGTTTCAAATAGATTTGAATTTGGATTTCTTTTGATCATAATTTGAGTTTCATATCTCCGATTTGATTGATTCTTTTTTGCAAATCGAACCTCCTCACTTGAACTTTCTGTTTAGATATGTTTATTTGGATTTACCTTTGCATATTATGCTGGAGTGCTTATGTATGTTATTGTTTGTTTACGATAGAGTATCCGGAGTGCGAAGCTTACTACTACGAATCTATAGGGTTTTCCGATCGTCAGCAAGGCAAGTTACACTTTGATCATATCCCTTTATTACCCAGTTTTTATGCATTAGTTTCAACCCTCAAACATTGCATGAGTAGGATTGTGAACATGTGGTTGTGGTTAAGTAGTTGATGAGGTAGGAACCTATTGTCCTTTTATCAACCCCAAGAATATAAGTTTGGTACATATTGCTTAGCCATGCTCGTAGACGGGGATTGGTATGTGAGAATCATGTAAGTTGTGAGAGATTATAACTAAGGCAAACATAAGGTGGCTACTTTAATACACATCTGGGTGGATTGGTTGCGGGCACCTAGAGCAATCCAGTGTTGTCCTAGGATATCCCTGAGTACCCGTGTGATCATCCTATGGAATGCCACCCACGCTCAAAGGGATCATAATACTATTCATGCTCAGAAACTTCTATGTGCAGCCACAAGCCATTATGGGCTCTGGCATAGTTGAGTAAGTTGTAGGGGAAAGTAGGATGGTACTGTATACCCAGAGTAAAGAATTAATGCTTTAGAAAGACTATGTCTCGATCATCTGATCACGGATGCGGTCGAGTCTTGTGGGGAAAAGTGCGTAAACCTCTGCAGAGTGTATAAAGTAATCATGGTTAGCCGTGTCCCGGTTATGGACATCTTGAGTATCTGGTATTTGAATTATTGATTGATCTCATCACTTTACATAATGAATTTGTTGGGTTATTAATATTATTTTGGGGATTGAGTTGGAGGAACCTTCTCAATAATGACATAAACTTGGTAGTGAAATAAAATCTATTCCTTTTGTTATAGGGAAAAAATAGCTTTATGCAAATGTTAAACTTATAGCCTCCACCAGCCAAATATGCATGTAGTGATAGTTATTCTTGCATCATTATTCTCTGTAGTGTGATCTTGCCAGCATAATCCATGTGCTGACCTACACGGCTGCAACGTATTATGTTGCGGAATTTTCAGACGAAGAGTAAGGTGGGATAGGTCGTTGTCATGCACTCAGTTTTGCGTGGAGTTGGATGGACTCATTTATCTTTGATGCTTCCGCAAGTTATTTAGATGGCCTTCAGCCTTATTATTGTAATAAATACTCTTTTTGAGACACTCGATGTAATAAGTGTGTGATTGAACTCTGTTATAAATCCTCGAGTACTGTGTGTGTCAGCAATACTAATCTATGGATGACACTTAAGCACAGAGACTACGGTCCTTTGGGATCGGGTCGCTACAAGATGGTATCAGAACACACGCTGACTGTAGGATGCAACCACTAGGAAAAGCCACATGATACTCTCTCTCTACTCATTTCTAACTCTTCTTTGTTTCTACACTATAGATGTCGGACCCAAGGAACAAGTTCACTCAACCGGATGACAACACCCCTTTCAGAAGACACTTTAAGGAAGTCACTAGGTACCTAAACATCAACATACCAAGCTTCATCGGAACCTTCACCACCACTTTACTACAAAAGGAGCGCTGGATGATTCAAGTTTGTGTTCCGGGAAGGACGTTTGCACCAATTACCGAGCCCATCGAGTTTTCCTTTGATGCACCAACCCGGAGTTTAGGAAAGAGCATGGCCGCCCACATCGCCATTAGACACATAGGCGAGGTGTACAACAAGGATCTTAAAGACACCACCTACCAGATATGTGGACACCGAGATGAGCAATGGGATATGATTCGCACCAGGAAGGATAAATCTATTGTCGCCTACATACAGGAGTTGAACCAGCACATGCATCATTACGAGAACCAGATGTACGCTAACATGATAGATACGAAGAAGGTGATGACCCGGAACATGGAGCTAGAAGAGGAACTCAAGGCTACACGTGACGGAATGAAGAAGAAATTGTTGTGCTACTGGAGCAGAATGAAGACCTGAAGAAGAAGCTAGGAATACCCGTGGTGAAGCCCGAGCCTAGAGTGGAAATTCGCTCTGAAGACTACATCATACTAGACGACACAGACTCCGACCCCGAGAACGATGATGATTATAAAGACGAAGTTGGAGCAGATATTATGGAGTCTTCCACCAATCAAAAATTTTAGTCGACCACCATATCACTATTAGTATTCCTCCTGGTAGTTAGAAATGGTTGCGAGATTTTGTAATAGTAGCTTAGATTGATTGTATGAATCTTGTTTGAATTGAGTGGTGTGGAATGAATATGCTTGTCTCATGTGCATACGGGTAGTGAAATATCTCTTTAGACCTTACTCTATTCTGTTCTCACCCCTCTAAACCTATCGGATTCCTCCGAGACATGACCCTGGATTCGTTTTCCCGCCGGAGCTCACTCAGTTGATCCAACAGCAGAATGCCTTGATGTAGTTGCTTGTCCAGAACCAAGGCAACAACAACAACAACCCACCGCCACCACCCCCAGTTGACAACTTAGCCTATTTGCTAAGGTTAAATCCGCCGGTGTTCTCTAGCAGCACCGAGCCGATTGTTGCTGATGACTGGCTCCGCAAGATTAGAAGTGAGCTGAACACCGCAAGTTGCATAGATGCTAAGAAGGTGCGCTTTGCCACACACCAACTGGATGGACCCGCAACCTCATGGTGGGAGAACTACATCGGCACTTTCCCCGTGGCCAATGTTACTTGGGATCGGTTTCAACAAGCATTCCGCACTACACATGTCTCAGCTAGAGCCATGAGTATGAAGAAGCGTGAGTTCCGCAACTTACGCCAGGGGAATCATACTGTGGCGCAGTACGTGGATGAGTTCAGCAAGTTAGCACGCTACACCCCAGATGATGTGGCCACAGATGCCGCGAAGCAGGAGAAGTTTCTCGAAGGATTGAATGATGAGCTAAGTATGCAGTTGATGGTGGCAACATTCACCAACTACCAGGAGTTGGTAGACAGAGCCCTCATGATTGAAGGCAAGAAGTAGCAGATAGAGAACCGCAAACGGAAGTATGGATAGGGGAAGTACAACTCTGTAGCTCAGTAGAAGCCTCGCTTTACTGCGTACTCGGTAGGACACACCCATCATAACCATGGAGGCCATTCCCACAACGGAGGAAGTTCACACAACCACAGTGGCCCTAAGAATGGAAATGGGAATGGAGGAAACAACAGTCAGAACCGTTCCAACCCCGCTACACCCGTCAAGAAAGATCTGAGTCACATTACTTGTTTCAAGTGTGGGAAGACTGGACACTACACCACCGAGTGTCCTGAAGCAAAGAATGTTACTGGCAATGGAAGCCCAGGGAAGAAGCCAAATCCCTTCACCAAAGTTCAGGTGAACCACATCAACATGGAGGAAGTTGAAGAGCAGCCTGACGCAGTTATTGGTAAGATTTTGATTAAGTCATTTACCGCCCTTGTTCTTTTTGGCACGGGTGCATCGCGTTCATACATATCAAGGGGATTTGTGGATAAGTTTGAATTGCCAACCTTAGCCCTTAGGTCACCCATGTTAGTGAGCTCACCAGGAGCAGAATATATGGCTAGCTGATGGTGTGATCGGTTGCCATTGACCATTGGTAAGCATGTTTTTCCCTCAGACCTCATTATTCTGGAATCACAAGGATTGAATATAATACTAGGCATGGATTAGCTATCGAAGTATGGAGGAAACATCAATTGTGCTAGTAAGTCAATTCTCCTCACCACCCCAAAAGGGAAACGGATCAAGTATGCGTCTAGGCATGCGCCAAGGGGAACTCAAGTAAATTCACTCTCAGGAGTTGTTCAGGAGGAGGTGCCAGTTGTGAAGGATTGTCCAGATGTATTCCTAGAGGAATTACCAGCCATGCCACCAGACCGAGACATAGAGTTTTTGATCGAGCTTTTGCCAGGCACCGGACTAATATCTAAGAGACCGTATCAGATGCCCGCAAATGATCTGGAGGAGATTAAGAAGCAGATTAATGAGTTATTGGAGAAAGGTTATATTCGACCAAGTTCATCACCTTAGGGAGCCCCAGTTCTCTTAGTTGAGAAGAAGGATGGATCCTTGAGAATGGTTGTTGATTATCGTGCATTGAATGAGGTGATGATCAAGAACAAATACCCTCTACTGATGATCAATGACTTGTTTGACCAGCTCCAGGGAGCTAAAGTATTCTCCAAGATCGATCTTCGATCAGGATATCACCAGCTGAAGATATGAGAACAAGATATACCCAAGACAGCTTTTACCACAAGGTATGGGCTATATGAGTACATGGTCATGTCTTTCGGTTTGACTAACGCCCCTGCCTACTTTATGAGTATGATGAATAAGGTGTTCATGGAGTTCTTGGATAAGTTTGTTGTGGTTTTCATTGATGATATATTAGTGTACTCGAAGAATGAAGAAGAACACAAGGAACATTTGCGCTTGGTTCTCGAGAAGCTCAGGGAACATTAGTTATATGCCAAGTTTAGCAAATGTGAGTTTTGTTTGAAGGAAGTCGGATTTCTCGGACATGTTATATCTGGAGAAGGTATAGCAGTAGACCCTACGAAGGTTCAGTCTGTCACCGAGTGGTTGGCACCCACCTTAGTTGGAGAGATACACAATTTCCTTGGACTCGCAGGATATTATCGGAGATTCATTGAGAATATTTCCAAGATTGCGAAGCCCATGATGGAGTTATTGAAGAAGGACACCAAGTTTAAATGGACATATGATTGTGATGCCAGTTTTCAGGAGTTGAAGAAACGTTTGGTTACAGCCCCAGTGCTAATTTTCTCGAATATACACAAGGATTTCCAAGTATATTACGATGTTTCTCGTCAGGGACTTGGAGGCGTTCTTATGCAAGAAGGAAGAGTTGTTTCATATGCCTCACGACAGCTTCAACCTCATGAGTTTAATTATGCCACGCATGATTTGGAGTTAGCAGCCGTAGTGCATGCGCTCAAGACCTGGAGAGATTTTCTTATTAGAAATCGTTGTGAAGTTTACACGGATCATAAGAGTTTGAAGTACATCTTCACACAGAAGGAGTTGAACCTCAGGTAGAGGAGATGGTTGGAGCTCATAAAGGATTATGACATGAAACTGCATTATCACCAAGGAAAGGTCAATGTTGTAGCAGACGCGTTGAGCCACAAGAGTTATGTTAATATCCTCATAACCGGAGGATTAACTTAGGAGTTAGCCGACGATCTCAGAGAACTTCGAGTGGAGATAGTTCCGAGAGGTTTTGTTGCATCGTTGGAAGTTCAGTCCATGTTGTTGGGAAAGATTCCAGAAGCTCAGAAGACTGATAATGAGATTGCGGAGATAAAGGAAAAGATGAGCAAAGGAAAGGCCAAAGGTTTTCGTGAGGATGAACACGAAACTTTATGGTTTGAGGATCGTATCTATGTGCCAAATGATCCAGAGATCAGGAAGTTAATTCTTCAAGAAGCTTACGACTCACCATACTCGATTCACCCAGGCAACACCAAGATGTATTTGGATTTGAAGGAACGTTTCTGGTGGACAGGTATGAAGAAGGATATTGCCGAGTACGTAGCAGTTTGTGACGTATGTCAGAGAGTTAAGGCGGAGTGTCAAAAGCCAGCATGATTACTTCAGCCTTTGCTGATACTCGAATGGAAGTGGGATAAGCTTGGCATGGATTTCATCACTGGATTACCCAGGACACAGTCAGGATATGACTCCATCTGGGTAGTAGTTGATCGCTTGACCAAAGTGGCTCACTTTATCCCCATGAAAACCACTTATACGAGCGCAAAGTTGTCCAAGATATATATGACCAGGATCATATGTCTGCATGCAGTTCTGAGGACCATCATATCAGATAGAGGAACACAGTTTACCTCAAAGTTTTTGAATCAGTTACACTAGACTTTGGGTACCAGGCTAGATTTCAGTACAACCTTTCATCCATAGACAGATGGACATACTGAGAGAGTCAATCAGATTCTGGAGGACATGTTGAGAGCTTGTGCACTAGATTATGGATCTAGTTGGGATGATAATTTGCCTTATGCAGAGTTCTCGTACAACAACAGCTACCAAGCCAGTTTGAAGATGGCCCCTTTCGAAGCCTTGTATGGAAGGAGCTACAGGACACCGTTGATGTGGGATGAAGTTGGACACCGACAATTATTCGGGCCAGATTTAATCAGAGAGTCTGAAGAGAAGGTCATGTTGTTTCGTGATAGATTCAAGGTAGCTTAGTCCAGCCAGAAGAGTTATGCCGATACTAAACGCAAGGATGTAGCCTATGAAATCAGAGAGAGAGCATATCTTCATGTGTCACCAATTCGAGGAGTTAAACGATTTGGATTCAAAGGAAAGTTAACACCGTGATTTGTAGGGCCATACCGAGTTTTTGGAACGTATGGGTGAAGTTGCCTACAAGTTGGAATTACCCGAAGGTTTGTCAGGAGTTCATGATGTGTTCCACGTTTCCCAGTTGAAGAAGTGCCACGTAGAGATGGACGATACTCCTCTAAGAGATACAGTGCCCCTGGAAGCAATTCAGTTGGATAGTTACCTCACATACAAGGAGAAACCCATCAAGATTCTCGAGTTTGCCAACCGAGTTACGCGCAGAAAGGTCATCAAGTTTTGCAAAGTTTAGTGGAGCTACCATACCAAGGAAGAAGCCACCTAGGAGCGAGAAGAAGATCTCCGGAAAGACCACCCACACCTATTTGCTATCCAACCCGAATCTTGAGGGCGAGATTCATCTTAAGGGGGTTATGGTTTGTAACATCCCAATTTTCAATTTGGATGTTAATCATTAGGTCATCATATGCATCCATTATTTGTGCATTTTTGAATTTGTTTTATTTGGAATTTTGATCCTAGAAACCTTAAGCAACTCAAGAACCAATTGAGAGAGTTGGAGGTTTTCACAAAAATCCATTTTTGAATTTTCAAAATTGGCAAATTGGATCAAATTAATTTTATTCAAATTATTTTTCCAAATATTCCAAATAAATAAAATAATGAGAGAAGATAATATGACTTCTTCAAAAAGAAATATTGGAAATTTAATTTTGAATAAAATTATATTTATTCGGCTAAATTTTATTAAATTAGGGGAAAATTTGTATTTTTAAAAATTGCATTTAGTCTAGAAAAATGTTCAAATTGTCCCAAATATTAGGAGGGGATGGTGAAAATTAATTCTTGAATTTTGGGATTTTTATTTTATTTTATTTGGATTTTTCTTTGTCGTGATTTAAAAAAAAGTCTTCTCGGACCGACTGGGCCGAAGCCCAGCCGGCCCAGCGCGCCACCGCCTTCCTCGCGTAGCGCCCGAGCCGGACTCCACCAGGACTCCAACGTCGCCCCGCCTACGGTCGCCCCCCAAGCCACCACCTCCCCTCGCCTTTAAAAGGCGAGGCCACCCTGCACCCCTATCGACCTCCTGCATGCCCACAAGCTCTGCCATGGCTATCAACAAAGCTTGGATGCATTCTCTCAGATCCTCGGCAGTCACCATGGCCCAATCAAAGGCCTTAGCGCGGGCATGTTCCGTTCCAATGGCAAGGAGCGAGCCAAGCTTGATGAGTGGTTCCGATCCCGTGCCATAGATCAGCTCGAGAAGCTAAGTTATAATGATGGGCATATGAGCTTGCTGCCAACGTCCGCACTCCGCTTCGCTCCCACACTGCGCCTCGCCAAGTTCGTGAACTGCCATTCCCCCCCTTAATGACACACCCGCTCTTTTTCTACCACGGCTGAAGCACCTCGAGCTCATCGCCGTCCGCATCCCAAAGGATGACATGGAGCGCCTCCTCTGCGGTTGTACGTCAGTCGAGTTCCTTCGTCTTCAAGCGATGAATTGGTTGAGTACCTTGCACATCACCTCTAGGACTCTCCGCACTATTTATGTGTGTTGCTGGTGCTGCAACAAGAGATCACAAAAGGTGAACCACAATATGGTCATCCAAGACACACCTTCACTTGAGAGATTACTTGTAGTTGGTCAACAAGGTCCAACAAGAATCAATGTCATTTCTGCGTTGAAATTGAAAGTGGTGGGCTACTCGTCTGTCAAATACTACAACTTTCAGGTACAAGAGTCGACTTATATACCTCTCCTTCTTGATATCAATGTTATTTCTAGTTTTGAAGATGTATGTTCGTCTATCATCCAGCGAAGCTTCACCCAAACTCTGGGCACAGTGAAGGTCTTGGCACTAGAATCTGTCGTCCCCAACTTGGACCAAGTTTTCAGTTGCCTTAGATTCTATCCGTGCCTAAAGAAGCTGTATATCGAGGTGATGTTCCTTTCATGTTAAATGTTAACCATAAGGGAGTTCAATTTTTTTCACTTTTTCCCAAGTTTACAATGACTATGTACTACGATTTCTGAAGTAATTTTGGAGGATTTTAGGACATACACCCCGCCCCCATATTGGTTGCTTCATTCATATGGTTACAATCATCCATAAGCATTTCTCCTTTGGATTCATCTGTACTAGTTTTCTTAGGGAATTTTTCGTCCAATCCAACCTCTTGTGAAGAAGGCTACATGTTTCTATATTGTAATCAAATTAATGCCCATGTTAATCATGCCATATCAAAGAAGGCACGCTGGTGCATTTTACAAATCCGGCAAACCAAGTGGGCGTGTAGCAGAGTTCAAAACTGCATGTAGGCACTAACACATTCTCTTCTTTTGCAGTGCATGTTAGGCCCGATGGAAGATGTTGATAATGAAAATCACATTGAATGCATGGATCTGCATCTCTCAAATATTACTTTGAACTCCTACCGAGGGACCCCACCGGAGATTACACTCGCCATGTTCTTTCTTGCCAGAGAAAAGGTGCTGAGGGTACTGAGGTTGAACATGCATTTAATTAGGAAAGATCAATGGTACGATTATCAGAGGCGACTGGTACTGCAGAATGGAAGTGCCTCCAAAAATGCCAAACTTCGTATTGGAAGAGCATATGGCAAAGCAATTGGAAGTTATTCTGTCAAACCCATACACGACTTATCAGCGGCTGATCCCTTTTCAGAAATGTGGCAGCTTGCAAAGTTTGAATTTGGGTGTTGTAATCTTTGAATTTGAACCTTGCAATATTTATGGTGTTTGTTATATTGAACCATTTTCTGATCTCTTGTCTCAACGCCAACAGTTCATCCGGGTGAACCGCATGTCGTACTTCACACACACCTTGATCTGGCTAACCGTTTCTTTTGTGTTGCCTAATCACAAACAGTTCATCTGAGTGAACTGTATGCTGTACATCACACACACCTTGATCTGGCTGACCATTTCTTTTGTGTTGCCTAATCACAAACAGTTCATTCGAGTGAACTGTATGCTGTACATCGCACACACCTTCATCTGTCTACCCGTTTCTTTTGTTCCTCCTCATCGAAAATGGTTAATTGAACTGAACCGTATGCCCTGAATCGCACATGCAACTAAAATCTGAACCGTGTTTGATGCATCCGTCATCGCAAATTTTTTGCACCTTTTTTGATGGGGTTTTTACACCATCGTTTGCGATTATTGCATCGCACACAGTTTCGTCGAAGGGTCTGTGATCGTAGTGTCGTGTTAGCAGCATCCTGCAGTAGTGGAAGAAATATAGGCTAGACAACATATGCAACATGAAACCAATTATCACACTATCAACTTAGAGCAAGCACATGCGATCGTGGAGTACAGGAGATGAACTCATTATGTAGACTTGGGACTTCAACTACATTAGCAGTAGTAGTGGAAAATCTAGAGAGTCTGTGTTTGCGTCGGTCCGGAGGACCACCAACATCCCCTAACTTACTCTTTTCCTTCCTCTTTTCTAATATTGCCTTATGAAGTCAAAACCACAAGAAGATGAATAAAATTAGCTCTGCATAACTGGTTGATGCATGATACAGACGAACACTACTTTGATATAAGGCAAGCACATGATAGGAGGATGGAATATATACAAAAAAGACAACATTTCATATTCACATGTACGATAGGAGGATGGAATATGTATGAAAAATAGTAAGTAGAAGGCATTTCAACAAAATTAGAAGAATTAAAAGCTAGGCACCATATGAACATGCAACCAATATCACTGTCAAGTAAAAAGTGTCTCATCATAAGTGACATTTCAAGAAATTTTAAGCAGTACAAGCTAGAAGACAATGCAAGATGCAACCTACATCACACTCCCAAGTGAAATGTGTCCTATGGGTAAGTGATTATTGCAGGTATAAGTTGTAAGCTATGCAGATGCAATACAACAAAATTAGAAGCAATACAAACTAGACATCATATGGAACACGCAACCACATATAACAGTTCCAAGTTAGAACAAGCACCTGTGATGGTGGAGTAGGGGAGATGTGCTCATCATCTACACACCTACGTTGACTGTCCAGCCTTGTGTTGTCTTGCAAATCTTGTTGGGAGGATGGTGGAGTAGAATCTATAGAGACCCTCTGTTTGAATTGCTCCGAAGGACCAACATCATCCACTGCCTTACTAATTTCGTTCACCTGTATTGATTTTGCATTGTGATGTCAAACTGATAAGAAAAAGGAATAAAATTCGCTCTTAAGAACTCATTCATGCATGATACTGACAAACACTACTCGGATGAAAGGCAAACACATGATACGAGGATGGAATATGTATGAAAAATAGGACAGCATGACATATTCACACGTATGATGTGGTAACTAAGCAGAAGGCATTTCAACAAATTAGAAGCACCGCAAGCTAGACCCATATGAAAGATGCAACCAATATCACTCTGCCAAGTTCAAACTGTCTGGCATTTCAACAAATTAGAAGCAGTACATGCTAGAAATCATATGCAAGACACAACCAATATCACAGTGGTGACTTAAAGGTGCCTTATCATAAGTGACCGATGCGGGATATGCAAGAACAGTAGTCTAATGTAAGAACATGGTGTGATCAGATATAGTATGTTCTAGAAACAGGAACACGTGTCATATTCATAGGCATTATGTGTAAAGTAACCAGATGTGATTCAACAAAGTTAGAAGCAATACAAGGTAGACATCATACGCAACATGCAACCACATATAATAGTGCCAAGTTGGAGCAAACACCTATGATGGTGGAGTTGGGGAGATGTGCTCATCATCTACACATCTATGTTGGCTGTCTAGCCTTGTGTTGTCTTGCAAATCTTGTTGGGAGGATGGCAGAGTAGAACCTGTGGAGATCCTCCGTTTCAGTTGCTCGGAAGGACCACCATCATCCAATGCCTTACCAATTTCCTTCCGCTTTATTGATTTTGCATTGTGAGGTCAAACCGACAAGAAAAAGGAATAAAATTCGCTCTTCAGAACTCATTCATGCATGATACTAATGAACACTACTCTGATGACAGGCAAAGTCATGATACGAGGATGGAATATGTATGAAAAAATGGACGGCTTAACATATTCACACCTATGATGTGGTAACTAAGCATAAGGCACTTCAACCAATTAGAAGCACTGCAAGCTAGACACCATATGGAAGGTGCAATCAATATCACTCTGCTAAGTTAAAACTGTCTCGTCATAGGTGGCGTTCATCAAACTAGAAGCACTACATGCTAGAAATCATATTCAAGACGCAAACCAATATCACACTACCAACTTAAAGGTGTCCCATCATTAGTGACTGATGCAGGATACACAAGAAGAGTAGTTTCATGTAAGAACATGGTGTGATAGACAGATATAGTATGTACCAAAAATAGGAAGGCATGTCATATTCACACGTATCATGTGTAAGCTAAGAAGATGCAGTTTACACTAATTAGAAGCAATACAAGCGAGACACCATATGCAACATGCAACCAGATATCACACCGCCAAGTTAGAGCAAGCACCTTGGATGGTGGAGTAGGGGAGCGGAGACTTCGAACTTGTAATGCACTAGTAGTAGAAGGAGAATCCTTATAGATGCTCCATTTACGTTGCAATAGAGGACCACCATCGTTGCCTTCCTTACTCTTTTCCTTCCTCTTTTTTGCCTTGTCAAGTCAAACCCACAAGAAAAAGGAATAAAATTTGCTCTTCAGAACTCATTGATGCATGATAGTGACGAATACTACTTTGATGTAAGGCAGCTGCATGATAGGAGGATGGAATATGTATGAAAAACAGGACGACCTGACATATTGACATGTATGATGTATAAAGTGTAAACTAAGCACAAGATGTTTGAACTAGTTAGAAGCAATGCAAGCTAGAAACCATATGAAAGATGAAACCAATATCACTCTGCCAAATTAAAAGGGTGGCCTCATTAATGTATTTGACCAAATTAGGAGCAATACATGGCAACATGCTAGAAATAATATGCAATATGCAACAAATAAAGGTGTCTCATCGTAAGTGATTGATGCACGATACGGAAGAGAGGTAGTTTCATGTAAGAACATGGTTAACAAATAGATGTAGTATGTGCCAAAAATAGGAAGGCATGTATATTCACAGGTATAATGTGTAGACTAACTAGATGCAATTTACCCTAATTAGAAGCATTACAAGCTAGACACCATATGCAACATGCAACCACATATCACACTGTGAAGCTAGAACAAGCACATGCGATGGTGGTGTAGGGGAAATGCGGTCTTCAAGTACAGAGCTATGTTCAATATCTTCATTTAGGCTTGTTGTTTCTTGAGAATCATGTGGGGAGGATGAAACTGCACTCTTTATAAGAGTAGCGCGTCTCATACTAACCCATGAGCATGACTGTCTCATCATAAGCGATAGATGCAGGATACACAAGAACAGTAGTTTGATGTAAGAACATGGTGTGATAGGCAGATGTAGTATGTACCAAAAACAGGAAGGCGTGTCATATTCACATGTATAATGTGTAAGTTAAGGAGATGCAATTTAACAAATTAGGAGCAATACAAGCTAGGCACCATATGCAACATGCAACCAGATATCACACTGCCATGTTAGAGCAAGTACCTGGGGTTGTGGAGTAGGGGAGGTGAGATTTGGAACTTGCACTGTAGTAGGAGTAGCTGGAGAATATGCAGAGATCATCTATTTCGGTTGCTCCGGAGGACCACCATTATTTCGTGCTTCGTCCTTTTAGATTTTGACTTGTCAAGTAAACACACAAGAAAAAGGAATGAAATTCGCACTTCCAAATTCGTTGATGCATGATACCGATGAACACAACTTTTATGTATGGCAACCACATTGTAGGAGGATGGAATATGTACAAAAAACGCTAAGCAGAAGGCATTTTAACAAATGGCAAGCAATGAAATCTACACACCATATGAAAGATCCAACCAAAATCACTCTACCAAGTTAGATGTGTCTAATCATAAGTGGCACTTCAAAAAATTAGAGGCAATACATGTTTGAAATGATATGCAAGATGCAACCAATATTACACTGTCGACTTGAAGGTGTCTCGTCAGAAGTGATTGATGAGGGATACACAAGAAAAGTAGTTTGATGTAAGAACATGGTTAATAGAAAGACGTAGTATGTACCAAAAACAGGAAGGCATGTCATATTCATAGGTATAATGTGTTAACTAAGCAGATGCAATTTACCCTAATTAGAAGCATACAAGGTAGACACCATATGCAACATGCAACCACATATCACACTTCCAAGTAAAAGCAAGCACATGCGATGGTGGTGTAGGGGAATTGCGGTCATCAACTAGAGAGCTACGTTGACTATCTTCACTTAGCCTTGCTGTTTCTTGAGAATCATGTGGGGAGGATGACACTTCACTCTTTAAACGAGTAGCACGTCTCACAGTAACCCACTTGGGTGACTGTCTCATCATATGTGATTGATGAGGGATACAAAAGAGCACTAGTTTGATGTACGAACATGGTTAATAGAGATATGTAGTACGTATCAAAAACAGGAAGGCATGTCATAATCAAAGGTATAATGTGTAAAGTAAGCATATGCAATTTAACCAAATTGGATGCAATACAAGCTAGACACCATATGCAACATGCAACCACATTTGACAGCGCAAAGTTAAAGCAAGCACCTAGGATGGTTGTGTGTGGCAATTGAGATCATCAACTACAGAGCTACGTTTACTGTCTCCATCTGCTGACACTACACGCTTTAGAGCGCTGAAATGCTTAGTGCTTATCTTCGAATTACACTAGAGCGACTTCTGTTTTTTCTTTTGTGTATTCATCAACACTGCGTCAGAGTCCGAAATACCCATGCATAAAAAACAATAGTGTGAGTATGGGTGAAGTGTGTGCACAAGTAGAAAAATGTAAAAGTGGCACATAACAGGCTGGTGAGAAATAAATTATGGGAGACATATGATAGCTCTACAACATGCATGGCACACGAAATTACTAGATTCTAGGATTTTGAAATATGAGCACAGGGATGGCTGGGAAATGCAGATGCTCCTCCAACACACCACAAGGTGTGGTCCTATGAAAATAACAGTTGACTGAAAACAAATAGGTCAGTCCATTTTGTCTGCACCATCTGATGTACAAAGAACCGGCAGATCGCCTTCATCTACCTCCAGCCAGTCAGTGTTGACGATCTTCCTCGAAATGCCAGCGACCATTGGCCCAGTCCCCTGCCTCCGCCCTCCCCTCAACCTCACTGCACCATCATGCTTGGCACCACTCCCGGCCATCCCTTCAAGCCCCACCGACCTCCAGATCGGGCGCAAGCAGCTTCTGCGCCCCACACCCCTATGATAGACATCGGTGCACCGCTTCGCCGGCGAACATGCGGACTAGGTGCTCCGCGTGCCTAAGCGGGTGCGAATCAACTGACCCTGAATTGAAATCCAGGCGGGCTACTGTCTACTAGCCAAGGTGAAATAGTAAATGGGAGGAAACCTTGTGCATTTAGTATCACGAAGAAGATGAAGTAAGAAGCGCTCAACTAGTTTATTTCGTGGGATGAATACGATGTGACCAGAGACGTAAGATTTGCACGAATAAGGGAAGAGGAGTGCCTCTTTCTGCTGGCAGTCCTGTGTCCTCCTTCTGTTTTTCCAACGATCTTCTTGTGGTTCACTGGAAACAAGATGTTGTGGAGGACGATGGAGCCTTGGACGAGCCCATGGCCAAGTTGTTTAGTGTGGTGAGGTGTCCATTTGTCGGCGGCGGGGAACGAGATCCGAGGCGGCAAACGACGGCGTAGCGGGAACAACTCCGATGTGGTGGACGGTTGCGACAGTGTAGAAGCAACGGTGAGGCGCAGGACGGCGTGGTCGAAGTGGTTCTGGTACGGTGCACGTCGGCATCGGCATCGTGGAGGCAGCTCTGCCTCGGCTTCAGCTACTAAGTCCTTGAGGGTGTTGTGGTTGCGGTTGCGTTGGACAACGACATCGGGGTACTGGCTCCGACATGATGCAGCAGGGCGGTGGTGGATTGGGCACGATGGGGTGGAGGATGGAGGAGGCTGGGGTTTCGCGGCTGGTCGAGAGGGCGTTTTGGCGCCCACAGACTATGAATGGGGAAACAGAGGGAGGGGAACTAAGGGGGAACAATGTTTCGGTTTGGGACGCGCTTGTTTGAAATTTGGGGAAAGTTACAAACTTTGCCCCCATCTAAAATTTCGGACATATTGCAGGTTGGGGGTAGGACAGTAATCTCAGGTGTCCCAAATGGTGGGCGGGATAGATTTTGGCCGCGCGCATGGGTGTTTAGGCGCCCATGGCGTATGAATGCTTCTTGGAGGTGGTTGAGACTGGCATCTTGGTGAAGTTACAAACCTACCCCAGTTTAGACCTTTGGACATCAGGCCGATAGGCTACACGGGCCAGAGTCAGGACAGTAATGTCCTACCACCAAACATTAGTCTCGCACGGTTTCGGGTGACTAGAGGCTTATTTGGCGCATCGTTCAATACTTTGGAGCAGAAGCATTAACGTTTTCGGTTCTCTTGAATTGAACTTTCAGGATTTTTCAAACTTTACAAATCTTGACTCTTGAAAATCCTAAAACTATGATTTTTGGAATGGTGGGGGTACATTTGAATATACATTGTACACGAGTATATATTAAGAAATATGCAACTTCCCTCAGTTCATGCATGGTTCCAGATATTATATCCTTGGTTGCAAAAAAATAGTTAGACATGCGTATGAATATATAGCATGTTCAAACGCACAACAAAGATTGATGCCCCCTTTTAGATCTGATTTACAAATGCCATTATCTCAGATTCAAATAGATGAATGCACTTCCTATGAATTCGAATCTTTGAAACCCCTTTATGTTGAATTCAACATGTATTCTATTTCATAGCTAGCAATTTGGAATGTATCCATGTAAGTGACAAATGTATAAAGTGCTTCACACTAACAACATGGAGTGCACTAATTAATGTTTATATATGAATTGCAAAGCAATGCATTGTCTGTATTTCAAGCCACTCTCACTCTATGGATCGACAATATGAAATAAACACATGCACATGCTATAATTCAATAGAGTATGGGTGTCTGATAGACCGATTTTCGTTCATACGCAAACTGCAAAATTCATGATCTCATCCAAAAATAATAATGCCATTTATATTTTAATTTAATGCATAGAACCGCCTTTTACACATAGATGCACTATTCCTTGGCCTGTTTTCACACACGCGCTATATATATCTCTCTATCTAATGCATAAGTGCACACACTTTATATACGTCGAAATTTCTCTCTCACACATGCTCACAATCTCTCCCAGGGGGTTGGGGTGTCTCATGCACACACTCTCCATATATGTCCATCTCTCTTTCTGACTAGTATGTACAACTCTTTTCACTAATCTCAGTTGGAAAACACTATTTCTCTCACATGCATATATACACATGCACGGTCTCTACTAGCCCTCTGTACGCACATATATGTGCCTACGTGTCTCCCGCACGCACATTATCTTTAGGCCTCTCTCGCACACATTCTCCCACCCCCACACAAACACACCTCACTCTCAGTAGTTGGCAAATATGATTCCATCAGATCATTCGGTATGATATCCCTGATTGTTAGGCTAGATGGTAATACGAGGCAAAGTTTTACCCAAGTCCGGTCCCTTGCAGTTGAGGAAAAAGCCTACTCCTAGTATTTTATATTTGTGATAGGGGTGTGTACAAAGTAAGTACACGTGAATATGATAGCCCACAAGTATAGGGCATCACAACAGTTTTCGAGGGTAGAGTATTCAACCCAAATTTATTGATTCGACACAAGGGGAGCCAAAGAATATTCTCAAGTATTAGCAGCTGAGTTGTCAATTCAACCACACCTGGAAACTTAATATTTGCAGCAAAGTATTTAGTAGCAAAGTAATATGATAGTAGTGTTAATGGTAGCAAAAGGTAATGATAGCGAAAGTAATGTTTTTGGTATTTTGTAGTGATTGTAACAATAGCAACGGAAAAGTAAATAAGCAAAGAACAATATATGGAAAGCTCATAGGCAATGGATCGGTGATAGAGTATTATGCCGGATGCGGTTCATCATGTAACAGTCATAACCTAGGGTGACACAGAACTACCTCCAATTCATCAATGTAATGTAGGCATGTATTCCGAATATAGTCATACATGCTTATGGAAAAGAACTTGCATGACATCTTTTGTCCTACCCTCCCATGGTAGCGGGGTCCTAGCGGAAACTAAGGGATATTAAGGCCTCCATTTAATAGAGTACCGGACCAAAGCATTAACACATAGTGAATACATGAACTCCTCAATCTATGGTCATCACCGGGAGTGGTCCCGATTATTGTCACTTCGTTGCCGGATCATAACACATAGTAGGTGACTATAGACTTGCAAGATATGATCAAGAACTCACATATATTCATGAAAACATAATAGGTTTAGATCTGAAATCATGGCACTTGGGGACTAGTGACAAGCATTAAGCATAGCAAAGTCATAGCAACATCAATCTCAGAACATAGTGGATACTAGGGATCAAACCCTAACAAAACTAACTCGATTACATGATAAATCTCATCCAACCCATCACCGTCCAGCAAGCCTACGATGGAATTACTCACGCACGGCGGTGAGCATCGTGAAATTGGTGATGGAGGATGGTTGATGATGATGACAGCGACGGATTCCCCTCTCCGGAGCCCCGAACAGACTCCAGATCAGCCCTCCTGAGAGGTTTTAGGGCTTGGCGGCAGCTCCGTATCGTAAAATGCGATGAATCCTTCTCCTTTATTTTTTCTCCTCGAAAGTGAATATATAGAGTTGGAGTTGAGGTCAGAGGAGCTCCAGAGGGCCCACGAGGTAGGGGCGCGCCCAGGGGGGCAGGCGCGCCCCCACCCTCGTGGCTAGGGTGTGGGCCCCCTAGTCTTGATCTTTTGCCAGTACTTTTTATTATTTCCAAAAATACGCTCTGTGGAGTTTCAGGTCATTCCGAGAACTTTTGTTTCTGCACATAAATAACACCATGGCAATTCTGCTGAAAACAGCGTCAGTCCGGGTTAGTTCCATTCAAATCATGCAATTTAGAGTCCAAAACAAGGGCAAAAGTGTTTGGAAAAGTAGATACAATGGAGACGTATCAACTCCCCCAAGCTTAAACCTTTGCTTGTCCTCAAGCAATTTAGTTGACAAACTGAAAGTGATAAAGAAAAACTTTTACAAACTCTGTTTGCTCTTGTTGTTGTAAATATGTAAAGCGAGCATTCAAGTTTTCATCGAAGATTATAAACTAACCATACTCACAATAACGCTTAGGTCTCATGTTTACTCATATCAATGGCATAATCAACTAGCGAGCAATAATAATAAATCTCGGATGACAACACTTTCTCAAAACAATCATAATATGATATGACAAGATGGTATCTCGCTAGCCCTTTCTGAGACCGCAAAACATAAATGCAGAGCACCTTTAAAGATCAAGGACTGACTAGACATTGTAATTCATGGTAAAAGAGATCTAGTCAAGTCATACTCAATGTAAACTAACAGTAATGAATGCAAATGACAGTGGTGCTGTAACGCCCCGTATGTAACTTACCATATTTGTATTCCAACACTTGCCATTTCCGGCTCTAAGTTATCATATTCCCTCGTGGTTGGGTTTTGTCTTCGTTTTGCATTTTCTCCATGTCATGCATCTCATATCATGTCATCATGTGCATCGCATTTGCATACTTGTTCGTCTCATGCATCCGAGCATTTTCCCCGTTGTCCGTTTTGCGATCCGACACTCCTATGTCCTCCGGCGTCCCCTTTTGCCTATTTTTGTGTGCGGGTGTTAAACATTCTCAAATTGGACCGAGATTTGCCAAGCGGCCTTAGTATACCACCGGTAGACCGCCTGTCAAGTTTCGTGCCATTTGGAGTTCGTTTGATACTCCAACGGTTAACCGGGGAACCGTAAAGGCCTTGTGTGTGTTGCAGCCCAACACCCCTCCTAAGTGGCCCAAAACCCATCCAAACCCCCTCCATCCTCTCGGCCATTCGATCACGATCGCGTGGCCAAAAAACGCACTCCATTTGGACTCTCCTAGCTCCCTCTACCTATAAATAGGTGCCCCTCCTCCATTTTCGCGGACGAAACCCTAGCACCACTCCCTCTCCGCCGCCGGACATGTCCGGATCAGGCCGGACGCGTCCGCCGCCCCGCCTGCACTAATCCGCTACTGCCACCCGTTGCCACCGCGCCTCCCCGCCGCCGCGGCCCGCCAGGCCCGCGCGCCCGCCGCCCCGCGCCGTCGCCTGGCGCCCGAGCGCGCTGCCCGCCGCCCGGCGCTCCCCTCCACCATCGTCGGCCGCCGCCGTTCGCCGCCGTCCAGCTGCGCCGCCTCACCCACCTCCAGCGCCGCCACCGTCGACCTCCGCCGCCCGCTCCAGCTCCGGCCGGGTCCAGCCAGATTCCGTCCGGCCCGACCCCGCCGGCATCTCACCGAGCCTCTCCGGTCATCTACCTCCACTCCGGCCAGCATTTCTCCGATGATCCTCAGGATCTGCGCAAGCAAACCCTAGATCTGGAGGTCCAATTTTCATCTAAGTCTTCCATGCAACATTTTCAAGCCTTGTTCATCGCATCATAACTCTGTCACCGTAGCTCCGTTTCGTGCGTGTGGCGTATCAAAATGTTCGTTAGGATGTGCTCTTAATTTTGTTCCATTGCACCATGCTTGTTTGAGTCCATCTTGATGCCTAAAATGCTGTTGCAAGAGTGCTATAAAATGTTAGTTCCTGATTCTTAGCAGATCTTGAGCATTTGTCAATTTTGCCATGATTATTGTGTGCTGCATATGAACTTGAGCCCTACATGTGTTTTGGGATCCATGCCATCTTTACAGGGGTGTATGCCATGTATTTTTGTGATCAATGTGGTGACTAGCACAAGCATGCAAAGTAGCTCTCGTGATGTTGCTGATTTCACGGACTTAGAATTTCACTAAGTCTTTTCCCTGCTGTTATTTTAATGCCATGTATTCATGTTGCTACAGAGTGATTCGTGCTTCTTTTGAGTATGTTCAGTAAGGATGATTTGGGCATATGGTTGTTCTCTATCCATCCATGTCCCTATTTGCATTTAAGGAGTACCCTAGCATGACTCAATCTTGCTCTACCTTTGCTATGAAATGTTCCTGGCAGATTGTTTACATGTTAATCAATTTTGCCAAGGTTGTTGTAGTTGATCCATGCATGCTATGAGATTGTTCTTGCCATGTTTAGCTTCTCGATCATGTCTTCTTGCTGAGTGTATGCCTAGTTTGTCATGCAATGCCTTGTGGTGAGTGCATCGAGCTCGCAAACATGCGTACGTAACTCTGTTTTTGCCATGTCCAGTTTTCTGCAAGTCTGAATCTGTTAACGAACCTTGCTATGTTTACATGGGTACCATCATGTTTTCTGTGCCCTTTTGGCTTATGGTCAGTAAGGGACTTTTGTTATATGCTTCAAGTAGTTTCATGCCATGTCTTGTTTTTCTATGATCTGATCCTGTAGCATGTTGTTATCTTGCTCCAAACATTGCTTCCTGATGTTAATTCCTGACATGTTATTTTCACTAAGTCTGTGAACCTGTTATCTTTTGCACTTTTGCCATGCTTGTTTGAACCTGTTCTTGTGTGATTTAGCCGTAGCTCAGTGTTCATCTTTTGTCAAGCGTCTTGAGTAGATCACTGCCATGTGCTTTGTTTCTATGTTGGAGTGTAGTAGCTTAGTTTCTTGTTGCATTCTAGATGACATCGTGCTGTTAATCGCAGAATTAGGCCATTATTGTTTTGCTTGCCATTTGCAAATCGTGCATTCGATTCCGGTGATCTTTATATCGATTTCGACCAAAATCAACTCATCTTTCCAGAGGTGCACTTGGTTTGCCAAGTTGAGGCCTGGTTCAATCTTTTCCTTCCAGACCACGCATATGCATTGCATATTACATCTCGCATATCATGCCATGTTTTGCATCATGTTGCTTGCGCATTGCATCGTGGTTGATTGTGTTTCCCTTGCTTGTGTTATTGCCTTGGGTAGAGTCGGGAGACGAGTACGTGATCGAGGAACCCATTGAGTACACTTACGAGGATCAAGCTTACATCAACTCAGAGAACTTTGCGGGCAAGATGACCATACCCTCGAAATCATTTCTATCTTTGCTTGCTAGTTGCTCCCTCTATTGCTGTGCCGTGATACCTACCACCTGCTATATCATGCCTCCCATATTGCCATGTCAAGCCTCTAACCCACCTTGTCCTAGAAAACCGTTGTTTCGCTATGTTACCGCTTTGCTCAGCCCCTCTTATAGCGTTGCTAGTTGCAGGTGAAGTTTGGAGTTTGTTCCTTGTTGGAACATGATCATTGTTGGGATATCATTATTATATCTTGATTACTTTAATGCACCTATATACTTGGTAAAGGGTGGAAGGATCAGCCTTATGCCTGGTGTTTTGTTCCACTCTTGCCGGCCTAGTTTTCCGTCATACCGGTGTTATGTTCCTTGATTTTGCGTTCCTTACGCGGTTGGGTTATAATGGGAACCCCTTGACAGTTCGCCTTGAATAAAACTCCTCCAGCAAGGCCCAACCTTGGTTTTACCATTTGCCACCTAAGCCTTTTTCCCTTGGGTTCCGTGGACTCAAGGGTCATCTTTATTTTAAACCCCTGGGCCAGTGCTCCTCTGAGTGTTGGTCCAACCTGTCAGCAGCCGGTGGCCACCAGGGGCAACTCTGGGTTGGCCTACCAGAATCTTGGACAATTCGGTGTGCCCTGAGAACGAGATATGTGCAGCTCCTATCAGGATTTGTCGGCACATTCGGGTGGCTTTGCTGGTCTTGTTTTACCATTGTCGAAATGTCTTGTAACCGGGATTCCGAGTCTGATCGGGTCGTCCTAGGAGAAGGAATATCCTTCGTTGACCGTGAGAGCTTGTGACGGGCTAAGTTGGGATCCCCCTGCAGGGTTTTGAACTTTCGAAAGCCGTGCCCGTGGTCATGGGTAGATGGGAATTTGTTAATATCCGGTTGTAGAAAACCTGTCACATAACTTAATTAAAATGCATCAACCGCATGTGTAGCCGTGATGGTCTCTTTTCGGCGGAGTCCGGGAAGAGAACGTGGTCTCGTGTTATGCTTGAATGTAAGTAGTTCTAGGATCACTTCTTGATCTTGGTAGCTTCTCGACCGTGCTTTTCCTTCTCTTCTCGCTCTCATTTGCGTAAGTTAGCCACCATATATGCCAGTGCTTGCTGCAGCTCCACCTCACTACCTTTGCCTACCCATAAGCTTAAATAGTCTTGATTGCGAGGGTGTGAGATTTCTGAGTCCCCGTGACTCACAGATTACTTCCAAACCAGATGCAGGTGCCGATGATGCCATTCCAGGGGATTCGACCGAACTCAAGTGGGAGTTCGATGAGGATTCGACCGATGATCCCTACAATGTGGTTATGCCTCTAAGTCGTGCTCCGACATGTGGGAGATATAGCCGCATCGTGGGTGTTACAAGTTGGTATCAGAGCCATCCCTGACTTAGGAGCCCCTGCTTGATCGAATCGCTGGCGTTGTTGAGTCTGGAAAAATGTTTTGTGTCTTATAGGATTATATATATCGGAGAGTAGGATTCTTTTTACTCCTCAGTCCCATCGTCACTCTGGTGAGGCATCCTGACGTAGAGTTTTGACTCTTCTCTTCTCAAATTTCACTAAATTTTTTTAGGTTCACGCGGGTATCTTGGAATCGTTCCAATGGTTTTGTGACGAGAACATTGTTCTTGGTGCCTCCTGACATTTAGGGGTTGTGGCAGTGTCCCGGGGAGTTGAGCTCCGAGGTGTTGTCGTCACAATTTTATCGTTGCAGTTCTGGAATACCTGAGTTTCGCCGACATCGAAAATCTCTTTTATGCAGTTGTTGGTGAGATAACCTCGATGCCACCCAGTACTGGGGCGGGAGTTTGGGAGTATTGCCGTAATTCGTATAACGGATGCTTTTCGAAGGTTGAGGTAAATGATTTCTGAAGGTTTCTTGGTTATGTGTTGAAGGATGGATACAACTGGATGTAGGATTTGCTAGTTTTGGGTGAGATATTATGCTTCCCCTGTATCCCCAACACCTGATTGCATAACCAGAAAGATTCGGGAGTTTCATAGGTGGGAATTCATGTAGCTCTAGTATTTCTTCCTGCAGATAATTGGTTTGTGATTGGGTAATCCTTACCAAGTATTTGTTCATATCCATACCTTGTTGTATTATTCATCTATCTTTATCTAAGTGGCTTCTCAACTTATGGAAGTGTGATCATTTAATTTGGAATTCATTCATTCATTCTTGTTCGAATGTTAAGGCTATATGTTGCAATTTCGATCCATTTGATTCAGCTTGAATATATGTCTGTCAAGATGCTAACGGATGTCACCCTCTTCAGGATGGCTCCTCCAACACGTCAGAATCCGAAACCTCCGCCACCACCTCCACCTCCGGAGGCATGGCAAGCTGTGATGACCACCACCAACGCCAACACGCTGATGCTTTTGAAAATCTTGCAAGAGTGCAACCAAGGAAATCAAGGCCATGGCAACAATCAAGTTCAGTTTGCTACCCTCAACCAGTTCCTCGCAAACCAGCCAAAGTTTTTTCAGTAACTGTGTCGAGGCCACAGACGCTGACGATTGTCTCATGGGTGTCTGCAAACATTTTGAGTGTAGCAACGTCAGGCCAGAGGACTTTGTCAAGTTTGCTTCGTTCCAACTCAAAGACCAAGCTGCTGAGTGGTATCAGCAATACAAAGATTCCAGAGGAGGTCGTGTGATTACCTGGGATGATTTCCGCCGAGACTTCAAAGCTCACCACATTCCTCAAAGTGTTGTTGAGGGTAAGCGTGAGGAGTTCCGCAATCTGAAGCAAGGCAGTATGTCTGTTTACCAATACAACATCATGTCCCAGAGGCTCGCTCGTTTCGCCAAGCAAGATGCCCCTGACGAGAAGAGCATGATTTATCAATTCAGAGGTGGCCTCAGAGAAGATTTGCAACTAGCTCTCATGCTTTTTGAGCTGAAACAGTATGATGAGTTCTACAACATGGCACTAAAGCAAGAGGCTGCTCAGCTCAAGTGTGATGCTTCTAAGAAGAGAGTTAGGGATGCAACTCCTTCTTCTTCTTCAACTCAAGTGGCAGCTAAGCAGCAAAAGTACTGGTTGCCTCCTCCTCCTCTGTTCTGTCAGCCTTATTAGCAGAAGAGTAAAGGTGGCAATGGATCTTCCCACCCACCCAACCCAGGCTTTCAGAACAAACTACAGTCTCATGCTCCAAGGTCAAGTGCTCCATACCACCGTCCGCTCTCAGAGGTGACGTGCAACAAGTGTCAGCAGAAGGGTCACTATGCAAACAAATGCTTCAACCAGAGGCGTCTTCTGCCTCCTCCTCCTGTGAGATCTGCCAACAATGCAGTGGTCAAGCATAGTCCCAAGTTTGCAAAGGTCAACATGATGAACGCAGCTCAGGCAGAGGACTCTTCATAAGTGATCATGGGTAACCTTATTGTTAATGATATTCCTGCAAAAGTTCTTTTTGACTCTGGTGCATCACTTAGTTTCATCTCAAGACCATTTGCATCTAAGCATGAGTTGGCTTTCCAAGTTTTTCCTAGCCCGTTAGCAGTTGTCTCACCGGGTAAACGCATGAATGCTAACTCCATGGTTCCAGATGTTACTATCAAGATGGGCGACTATAAGTTTCTGTCTTCTCCTATTGTTCTTGGTGACTCGGATATTGATCTAATTCTCGGCATGGACTGGCTTTCTAAGCACAAGGCTCAGCTTGATTGTGCTGCCAGGAAGATTCAATTGACACACTCTTCTGAGGATGTGATCGTCTTTGCTGCTCGTGATGATACCATTCGACTGTTTTCTCTCAACGAGAAGGGCGAGTTGAATGCCATCTCTTAGATTCCAGTCGTTTGTGAATATCAAGACGTCTTTCTAGAAGAGCTTCTGGGAATGCCTCCTCATCGGCCAGTTGAATTCATCATCGATCTTGAGCCTAGCACAGAACCTGTTTGCAAACGTCCTTACAAGCTTGGACCAGAAGAGTTGAAGGAGCTGAAGAAACAACTCGATATACAAGAGCGTATGGGTATGATCAGACCGAGTTCTTCTCCGTGGGGTTGTGGTGTTCTTTTTGTAAAGAAGAAGGATGGCCCGGACCGACTTTGTGTCGACTACCGTCCATTGAACAAGAAGACCATAAAGAACAAGTACCCACTTCCCAACATCAATGAGCTTTTCGAACAACTCAAAGGTGCTCAAGTATTCTCCAACCTTGACCTCCGTATGGGTATCATCAGATTCACATTCGTGAACAAGATATCCCCAAGACAGCATTCGGAACAAGCTATGGTTCCTATGAATACACTGTCATGTCTTTCGGCCTTGTCAATGCTCCTCCAACGTTCTCTCGCATGATGAACTTCATCTTCAACCCCTACACAAATGACTTCGTCTTGGTGTATCTCGATGATATTTTGGTCTTTTCCAAGAACAAAGAGGATCATGCCAAGCATTTGAGATTGGTGCTGGACAAACTCACAGAACATCAGTTCTATGCGAAGTTTTCAAAGTGTGAGTTTTGGCTCGATGAGGTTCTCTACCTTGGGCATATCATCTCCGCCAAGGGCATAGCTGTTAATCCTGAGAAGGTGTCTGCAATTGTGAATTGGGAACCGCCTCAGAATGTCAAGCAGCTCCGCAGCTTTCTTGGGCTCGCAAGCTATTATTGAAGATTCGTTGAGAAATTCTCTAAGATCACGAAGCCTCTTCCCAACCTCCTCCAGAAGCATGTGAAGTATGTCTGGACGCCTGAATGTGACATCACTTTCAACACCCTCAAAGAGAAGTTAGTCACAGCTCCAGTTCTGACTCCTCCTGATGAATCCAAACCATTCGAGGTTTTCTGTGATGCTTCTCTGCAAGGTCTCGGTGCTGTGTTAATGCAAGAGAAGAAAGTTGTAGCCTATACCTCTCGCAAGTTGAAGCCCAATGAAAAGAACTACCCCACTCATGACCTCGAGTTAGCGGCAGTTGTCCATGCTCTTTTAACATGGAGACATCTCTTGTTGGGAAGGAAAGTGGACATCTTCACTGATCATAAGAGTCTCAAGTACATCTTCACTCAACCCAACCTCAACCTCAGGCAGACTTGTTGGGTCGAAATGATTCAAGAGTATAATCCGAGTATTGAATATACTCCAGGCAAGGCCAATGTCATTGCAGACGCTTTGAGGAGGAAGGCTTATGTAACATCCCAAATTTTCAATTTGGAATGTTATACATTAGATCATCTATGCATAACATATTTTATTTTGCATTTTGGTTGATCCTAGAAATTTCTACGCAACTCAAGGACCCGCGGAGAGAGTTGGGGATTTCGTTATTTTCATATTTGAGTTTTCTCAAATTTTGAGAATAGGATCATTTGATTTTATTTATTTTATCATCAATTATTTCTATTACAAAAATATGAGAGAGGGAATAAAATGACTTTCCCAAAATAAAGAAATATTGAGGATTTAATAATAAAATCAAATAAGATTTTATTTCGGAGTTTTTCGTTATTTTATTTTGAATTTAGGAAAAATGTGCGTTTTTCAAAATTGCATTTAGGTCCCAAATAAATGTTCACCTTGTGCGGCTTGATTTTAGAAGCCCGTGAAAATTTATTTCGGAATTTTTGGAGTCTGTTTAGTATTTCTTTTTATTTTTCTTCTGCGCGTAATTATTTAAAAAAACGCGCACCGACCTAGGGGCCGTGTCCGACCAGGACTCCCAGCCCGCTAGGCTTTATAAGCCAGCCCACCCCGGGCCGAACCCTAGCCGCCAGCCCCGCCTCGAGCCTCGTGCCTTGCCGCCACCCGCGCCGCCACCCGCCCCGCCGCGCCGCCACCCGCCCCGCCGCGCCGCCGCCCCGTCCCGCCGCCGCCACCACACCCCGCCCCAGGTCTGCCGCCGCCTCGATTTCCATGCCATTTTTTATTTTTTTTTCGAAAAACCATTCGGGTTTTCCATCATTTTTTTAGTTTCGGTTTTTTAAATAGATCGGTTTTTCCGGTTTATTTAATTTAGCGAGCGTTCGTCGTTTTTCTTTTTCTCGGATTAAATCCGCGATTTTTCCTGATCGCGATTCCTGATCCGATTTTCATGTTAGTATAACTTTTTGCTCGTTTATCGGAATCAGGAGATTCAAGCGCCTGGAGTTTCGCCTCGAAACCCTCTATCCGTTTAACCAACTTAAACAAGATTTTGCTACTATAAAAATTGCCCTAGATCCAGATTAGTAGAACGAAGTTGTTTTCTTTCGCCATTTGACTTTCGTTGCTTCGTTCGATTTGATTCTTTTTGCAAACCGGAGTTCTTAAGTTGAACCTTCTGGTTAGATCTCTTATTTGAGTTTTACCTGTGCATTAGATGAGTACTTATTGTATGCTTGTTTGTTTGTCTGCGATAGAATACCTGGAGTGCGCCGCTTGTTATTTCGAATTGCTAGGTTTCCCAGATCATCAGCAAGGCAAGTAACGCTTTGATCATACCTTTTCTACTACCCAGTTTTATTGCATTAGATCAAATCCTCACACATTGCATGATTAGGATCTAATTAAATTGTGGGATGGGAAGTAGTTGAGGTAGTACCCATTACCTATTTATTATCAAACCTTTGGGAGTTACTTCTGCGTTTGCTTATTTTGCCATGCTATGCTAGTAGACGTGGATTGGGTGAGTGATATCCATGACAAATGTGTGTTTTGTTAACTAATGGTTTATCTAAGGTGGCAACTTAAACACACATCTGGGTGGATTGAGGCACCTGGGTATTCCAGGACTTGCCTGTTTTCTTTTGGACCGCCACCCAGGTTCAAAGGGATCATGAGATTTTTCATGCTAGAAACTTCCGTGTGCAGCCACAAGCTATTATGGGCTCTAGCATAGTTGACTAAGTCATGCGAACTCTTACAGTGGTAGACTAGCAGATGTAGGGGATGTAGGTGGTACGGTCTACCCGATCGTAAGGTGCTAGCGCTTCTGAAAGACTATGTCTCGGTCATCCGTCTTCTCAAACACCTTGTAGTGCGAGAAACCAAACGGAGGCGATTGAGTCTTGTGGGGAAAAGTGCGCAAACCTCTGCAGAGTATAATAAACTAATCATGATTAGCTGTGTCCCCGGTTATGGACATTCTTGAGCATCTAGTACTTGGATTATCATGTGAATCTCAACATGTTACCCTAAATTAATTTTGTTGGGCTTTGTTTAATGATGATGCTTAATTGGGATTGAGAATGCTGTCAACCATTCTCAATGTTTAACAACTACCATGATAGTAATTAAATTGGCTTTACGCAAAACTGTAACCATAGAGCTTTCCACTAGCCAAATATGCATATAGTATAGTGTTTCATTCCATTACTCTCTATGTGTTACCTTGCCAGCATATTCCATGTGCTGACCCGTTTCGTGCTACAACGTTAACGTTGCAGACTTTTCAGACGATGATTAAGGAGTTTTTAGGTCGTGGTTCTATACTCAGTGATGCCGTTGGAGTTGATGGACTCACTTATCTTCCAAGCCTTCCGCTGTTATCATTATTAGATGGCCTTAAGCCATATTAATTGTAATAAGTTCTCTATTGAGACCCTCGATGTAATAAGTGTGTGATTGCTACTCTGTTATAAATCCTTCGAGTACTGTGTGGTGTCAGCATTACTGATCCAGGGATGACACCGGAGCACAGAGATCAGACTGTTTGAGGTCTGGTCGCTACAGAGATGGTATCAGAGCACACGCTGACTGTAGGACACGACCACTAAGCTACAGACCTAGATCACTCTCTTCTCTTCTGACCTCTCATATTTTCTACTCTTTAGGATGGCGTATGCAAGGAACAAGTTCACGCAACCGGATGAAGATACACCCTTTGGACGTCACTTGAAGGAAGTCACTAGATACCTGAACATAGGAGTACCAAGCTTCACCGGAACCTACAACGCCACTTTACCTGAAGAAGAGCGCTGGATGATTCGAGTTCAAGTTCCAGGAAGGACGTTCATGCCAGTCACTGAGCCCATAGAGTTTTCTTTTGATGCACCAACTTGGAATCTAGGAAAGAGCATGGCCGCACACATCGCCATGGGACACATTGGAGAAGTCTACCACAAGGATCTCAAGGATACTATCTACCAAATTTGTGGGTACCGAAATGAACACTGGGAGATGATCAGCACCAGGAAGGATAGATCAATCGCAACTTTTATCTAGGAGTTAAACCAGCACATTCGACGACAGGAGAACCAGATGTGTGCCGACATGATAGATCTGAAGAAGGCTAAGACTAGAATCAAGGAACTGGAGGAGGAACTCAAGGCTACACATGAAGATTATGAAGAAGAAATTGAAGTATTGGTGGAGAAGAATGACGACCTGATCAAGAAGATTGGAATATTTATGGGAGGCCCTACGCCAGTAGAGGAAGACGAAGAACCCAAGGAGATTAGCCCGGAAGACTACATCATCATTGACGACACCGACTCAGACCCGGACGAAAGCGATGATGACTATGTTGATGAAGCTGGAGCAGATATCATGGAGTCTGCAACCGAAGAATATTTCTAGTAGACCACCTCATCAGTAGTAGTAGTCCACCATGTAAATATAGTAGTCCGAGCACTTTTTGCGATAGTTAGATCAATTGTATGCCCTTGTTTGATTGAATGAAGTGAATTGTTTGTTTTTGCCTCATGTGCATATGGGTAGTGTTTTCTCTTTAGACCCCCTCTATTCTTAGATCTCATCTTTTCTAAACCCTCAGATGCCTCTGAGACGTGACCCCGGATTTGCCTTTCCACCGGAGCTCACTCAGTCGATCCAGCAGCAGAACACATTGATGCAGTTGCTAGTCCAGAATTAGAATCAGGGGAACAACAACAACAACCCACCACCACCACCACCTATTGATCACTTAGCCCGTTTTCTTAGGCTAAATCCGCCGGTGTTTTCCAGTAGCACCGAGCCGATAGTAGCAGATGATTGGCTCCGCAAGACAGCTAGGGAGTTGACCACAGCAGGATGCACAGATGCGGAGAAGGTGAAGTTTGCCGCACATCAGCTTGAAGGACCCGCAACATCATGGTGGGAGAATTTCACAGCCACTTTCCCAGTCGACACTGTCACTTGGGACCAATTTCAGCAGGCTTTTCGTACTGCCCATGTTTAAGCAGGAGCTATGGCCATGAAGAAGCGTGAGTTTCGCAACTTGCACCAAGAAGGACGGACAGTTGCCCAATATGTGGAGGACTTCAGTAAGTTAGCACATTATGCCCCAAATGACGTTGCTACGGATGCAGCTAAGCAGTCGAAGTTTCTGGAAGGACTGAATGATGAGTTGAGCATGCAGTTGATGGTAGCCACCTTCAACAACTACCAGGAGTTGGTAGATCGTGCTCTTATGATTGAAGGGAAGCAGCAGCAAATTGAGAATCGCAAGAGGAAGTATGGACAAGGAAAGTACACTTCAGGAGCTCAGCAGAAGCCACGTTTCTCCCCTAGACCGGGAGGACATTTTTAGCATACCCATGGAGGAGGTAGCTCACACAATCACAATGGCACCAGGAATGGTAATGGGAATGGAGGAAGCAATGGCCAGAATCGCACCAACTCATCAACCCCAGCCAAGAAGGACCTGAGCCAAGTCACTTGCTTTAAGTGTTCAAAGACTGGACATTATGCCAATGAATGTCCTGAAATACAAAATGGAAATAGCAATGGAAGTTCTGGGAAGAAGCCAAACCCTTTCAACAGGGGACAGGTGAACCACGTTAGCGTGGAGGAGGTTGAAGCTCAGCCTGATGCAGTAATAGGTAAGTTTTTGGTTAAGTCATTTACTGCACTCGTTCTTTTTGATACTGGTGCATCGCATTGATACATCTCAAGGGGATTTGTGGATAAGTATAACCTACCAACCCAAGCCCTTAGGTCACCCATGTTAGTAACCTCGCCTGGAGTAGAATATATGGCTAGTCTATGGTGTGATCGGTTACCATTAAGGATTGGTAACTATGTTTTTCCCTCAGACCTAATAGTATTGGAATCTCAAGGATTGGATGTGATATTAGGCATGGATTGGTTATCAAAGTATGAAGGGAATATTGAATGCGCTAGTAAGTCAATTTTGCTTACCACCCCAGGAGGGAGAAGGATCAAGTATGTATCCCAACATGTGCCGAAGAGGACTCAAGTAAATTGCTTAACAGGAGTTGTGCAGGAGGAAGTACCAGTGGTAAGGGATTTCCCTGAAGTATTTCCACAGGAGTTGCCAGGCATGCCACCGGATAGAGATATTGAGTTTTTGATTAAGCTATTGCTAGGCACCGGGCCAATATCAAAGAGACCATATAGGATGCCAGCAAAGGATTTGGTGGAAATTAAGAAGCAGATTAAGGAGTTACTGGATAAGGGATATATTCGCCCAAGTTCTTTGCCTTGGGGATCGCCAGTACTTCTAGTGGAGAAGAAGGATGGATCGTTAAGGATGGTTGTTGATTATCGAGGATTGAATGAAGTAACGATCAAGAACAAGTACCCACTACCAATGATCAATGATCTGTTTGATCGATTGCAAGGAGCTAAGGTATTTTCCAAGATCGATCTACGATCAGGATACCACCAGTTGAAGATTCGAGAACAGGATATTCCTAAGACAGCTTTTACCACCAGGTATGGGCTGTATGAGTATACCGTTATGTCATTTGGTCTGACTAACGCACCTACCTATTTTATGAACATGATGAACAAAGTATTTATGGAGTTTTTGGATAAGTTCGTCATAGTGTTCATTGATGATATCCTGGTTTATTCGAAGAATGAAGAGGAGCATAAGGATCATTTTCGTTTGGTACTTGGAAAGCTCAGATAACATCAATTATATGTCAAGTTCAGCGAATGTGAGTTTTGGTTGAAGGAAGTAGGATTCCTCGGACACGTTATATCTGGAGAAGGAATAGCAGTAGATCCCACAAAGTAGATACCGTGACCAAGTGGGAAGCACCAACTACCGTTGGGGAGATCTGGAGTTTTCTTGGACTCGCAGGATACTATCGGAGATTTATTGAGAATTTCTCAAAGATTGCGAAGCCTATGACTGAGTTGTTGAAGAAAGATACCAAGTTCATATGGACGGAGGAATGTGAGGCTAGTTTCCAGGAGTTGAAGAAACGTTTGGTTACCTCACCAGTGTTGATTTTGCCAGACCAGACCAAGGATTATGAGGTGTACTGCGATGCTTCACGTCGAGGACTTGGAGCAGTGCTTATGCAGGAAGGAGAGTTGTTGCATATGCCTCAAGACAACTGAAGCCTCATGAGTTGAATTATGCCACGCATGATTTGGAGTTAGCAGCCGTAGTGCATGCTTTGAAAACATGGAGACATTTCCTCATTGGAAACCATTGCGAGGTGTATATGGATCATCAGAGTTTGAAGTACATTTTCACACAGAAGGAGTTGAACCTCAGACAAAGGAGATGGTTGGAGCTGATCAAGGATTATGATATGAGATTGCAATACCATCCTGGAAAGGCTAATGTAGTAGCTGACGCATTAAGCCGTAAGAGCCATGTCAATACATTAATGACGGGAGGAATACCAAGGGAGTTAGCGGAAAATCTTCGTGAACTATGTGTGGAAATAGTTCCTAGAGGCTATGTAGTAGCATTGGAGATTCAGTCAACCTTGATGGATAGAATCAGAGAAGCTCAAAGGACTGACAAAGAGATTGCCGCTATAAAGGAGAAACTGAGCAAAGGAAAAGCTAAAGGATTTCGTGAGGATGAGCACGACACCCTATGGTTTGAAGACCGTGTTTATGTGCCCAATGACCCGGAGATTAGGAAGTTGATTCTGCAAGAGGCACACGATTCACCATATTCGATTCACCCAGGAAATACCAAGATGTATTTGGATTTGAAGGATATTTTCTGGTGGACTGGAATGAAGAAGGATATTGTGGAGTATGTAGCAGTTTGTGATGTATGTCAGAGAGTAAAGGCAGAGCATCAGAAGCTAGCAAGATTGCTACAACCATTGCCGATACCCGAATGGAAGTGGGATAAGCTAGGCATGGATTTTATCACGGGATTGCCCAGGACTCGTTCAGGCTATGACTCGATTTGGGTTGTAATTGATCGATTGACGAAAGTAGCTCATTTCATCCCAGTAAAGACCACTTACACCAGTGCTAAGTTGGCAAAGATATACATGACCAGGATCGTATGTTTGCATGGAGTTCCAAGGAGTATCGTATCAGATAGAGCAACCCAGTTTACCTCAAAGTTTTGGAAGCAGTTGCATGAAACTTTGGGTACCAGGCTAGAATTCAGTACAGCTTTTCATCCATAGACAGATGGACAGACCGAGAGAGTGAATCAGATTTTGGAGGATATGCTGAGAGCTTGTGCGCTAGATTACAGATCTAGTTGGGACGACAATTTTCCATATGCAGAGTTCTCTTACAACAATAGTTACCAAACTAATTTAAAGATGGCCCCTTTCGAAGCCTTGTACGGAAGGAGGTGCAGGACACTGTTGTCGTGGGACGAAGTTGGAGACCGCCAGTTGTTTGGACCTGACTTGATTAAGGAGTCTGAACAGAAGGTGAAATTGATTCGCGATAGGCTCAAGGTAGCACAATCCAGGTAGAAGAGTTATGCAGATTCTAAATGCAAGGAGACAATTTATGAAGTCGGAGATAGAGCTTATCTTCGAGTATCACCACTTCAGGGAACAAAGCATTTTGGAGTTAAAGGAAAGTTAGCGCCACGATTTGTAGGACCATATCGAGTTTTGGAGCGTATGGGAGAAGTGGCCTACAAGTTGGAATTGCCCGAAGGATTGTCAGGAGTTCATGATGTGTTCCACGTTTCCCAGTTGAAGAAGTGCCACGCGGAGATGGCTGACATACCCTTGAGAGACACCGTGCCATTGGAAGCAATTCAGTTGGATAATGATTTGACCTATGAGGAGAAACCAATTAAGGTTCTCGAGTTTGCCAGTCGAGTCACTCGCAGCAAGGTTATCAAGTTTTGCAAAGTTCACTGGAGCCACCACACGGAGGATGAAGCCACTTGGGAGAGAGAGGAAGATTTGCTTAAGGACCACCCTCACCTATTTTCTAGCCAACCCGAATCTCGAGGGTGAGATTCATCTTAAGGGGGGTAGGTTTGTAACATCCCAAATTTTCTCAATTTGGAATGTTATACATTAGATCATCTATGCATAACATATTTTATTTTGCATTTTGGTTGATCCTAGAAATTTCTACGCAACTCAAGGACCCAAAGAGAGAGTTGGGGATTTCGTTATTTTCATATTTGAGTTTTGTCAAATTTTGAGAATAGGATCATTTGATTTTATTTATTTTATCATCAATTATTTCTATTACAAAAATATGAGAGAGGGAATAAAATGATTTTCCCAAAATAAAGAAATATTGAGGATTTAATAATAAAATCAAATAAGATTTTATTTAGGAGTTTTTCGTTATTTTATTTTGAATTTAGGAAAAATATGCATTTTTCAAAATTGTATTTAGGTCCCAAATAAATGTTCACCTTGTGCGGCTTGATTTTAGAAGCCCGTAAAAATTTATTTCGGAATTTTTGGAGTCCGTTTAATATTTCTTTTTATTTTTCTTCTGTGCGTAATTATTTAAAAAAACGCGCACCGACCTAGGGGCCGTGTCCGACCCGGACTCCTGGCCCGCTAGGCTTTATAAGCCAGCCCACCCCGGGCCAAACCCTAGCCGCCAGCCCTGCCTCGAGCCCCGTGCCCCGCCGCCACCCGCGCCGCCACCCGCCCCGCCGCGCCGCCGCCGCGCCGCCGCCGCGCCGCTACCGCCGCCGCCACACGCCGCACGAGGTCCGCCGCCGCCTCGATTTCCGCGCCGTTTTTTTATTTTTTTTTGAAAAACCGTTGGTTTTTCCGTCGTTTTTTTTGTTTCGGTTTTTTTTAATAGATTGGGTTTTCCGGTTTATTTAATTTAGCGAGCATTCGTCGTTTTTCTTTTTCTCGGATTAAATCCGCGATTTTTCCTGATCGCGATTCCTGATCCGATTTTCGTTTTAGAATAACTTTTCGCTCGTTTATCGGAATCAGGCGATTCAAGCGCCTGGAGTTTCGTCTCGAAACCCTCTATCCGTTTAGCCAACTTAAACAAGATTTTGCTACTTTAAAAATTTCCCTAGATCCAGATTAGTAGAACGAAGTTGTTTTCTTTCGCCGTTTGACTTTCGTTGCTTCGTTCGAGTTGATTCTTTTTGCAAACCGGAGTTCTTAAGTTGAACCTTCTGGTTAGATCTCTTATTTGAGTTTTACCTGTGCATTAGATGAGTACTTATTGTATTCTTGTTTGTTGTCTGCGATAGAATACCCGGAGTGCGCCGCTTGTTATTTCGAATCGCTAGGTTTCCCGGATCATCAGCAAGGCAAGTAACACTTTGATCATACCTTTTCTACTATCCAGTTTTATTGCATTAGATCAAATCTTCACACATTGCATGATTAGGATCTAATTAAATTGTGGGATGGGAAGTAGTTGAGGTAGTACCTATTACCTATTTATTATCAAACCTTTGGGAGTTACTTCCACGTTTGCTTATTTTACCATGCTATGCTAGTAGACGTGGATTGGGTGAGTGATATCCATGACAGATGTGAGTTTCGCTAATTAATGGTTTATCTAAGGTGGCAACTTAAACACACATCTGGGTGGATTGAGGCACCTGGGTATTCCAGGACTTGCCTGTTTTCTTTTGGACCGCCACCCAGGCTCAAAGGGATCATGAGATTTTTCATGCTAGAAACTTCCGTGTGTAGCCACAAGCTATTATGGGCTCTAGCATAGTTGACTAAGTCGTGTGAACTCTTACAGTGGTAGACTAGCAGATGTAGGGGATGTAGGTGGTACGGTCTACCCGATCGCAAGGTGCTAGCGCTTCTGAAAGACTATGTCTCGCTCATCCGTCTTCTCAAACACCTTGTAGTGCGAGAAACCAAACGGAGGTGGTCGAGTCTTGTGGGGAAAAGTGCGCAAACCTCTGCAGAGTGTAATAAACTAATCATGATTAGTCGTGTCCCCGGTTTAGGACATTCTTGAGCATCTAGTACTTGGATGTTCATGTGAATCTCAACATGTTACCCTAAATTAATTTTGTTGGGATTTGTTTAATGATGATGCTTAATTGGGATTGAGAATGCTGTCAACCATTCTCAATGTTTAACAACTACCATGATAGTAATTAAATTTATTCCTTTGAAGTAGGGAAAAATTGGCTTTATGCAAAACTGTAACCATAGAGCTTTCCGCCAGCCAAATATGCATATAGTATAGTGTTTCATTCCATTACTCTCTATGTGTTACCTTGCCAGCATATTCCATGTGCTGACCCATTTCGGGCTGCAATGTTAACGTTGCAGACTTTTTAGACGACGATTAAGGAGTTTTTAGGTCGTGGTTCTATACTCAGTGATGCCGTTGGAGTTGATGGACTCACTTATCTTCTAAGCCTTCCGCTGTTATTGTTATTAGATAGCCTTAAGCCATATTAATTGTAATAAGTTCTCTATTGAGACCCTCGATGTAATAACTGTGTGATTGCGACTCTGTTATAAATCCTCCGAGTACTGTGTGGTGTCAGCATTACTGATCCAGGGATGACACCGGAGCACAGAGATCAGACTGTTTGAGGTCTGGTTGCTATAGCTTACTGCAACAATTTGATTCTCAAGCCCTTCCAATCGGATCTTTGTGAAGCTTTCCGCAAACTTAATCTCCAAGTTGTTCCTCAAGGATTCCTTTCCAACCTCCAAGTCTCTCCTACTTTGGAAGATTAGATTCGTGAGGCTCAACTTCTTGATGCAATGGTGAAGAAGGTGAAGATTGGGATTGCCAAGAGCCAACCCAAGTACAAGTGCTATCGCCTTGATGACAAAGATACTCTTTTCTTTGAGGATCGAATTGTTGTTCCAAAAGGTGACCTTCGTAAAGTCATTATGAATGAGGCTCACAATTCACTCCTATCTATTCATCTTGGAAGTACAAAGATGTACCATGACCTCAAGCAGTCGTATTAGTGGACTCGAATGAAGCGCGAGATTGCTCAGTTCGTGAATGAATGTGATGTCTGCAGAAGAGTGAAAGCAGAACACCAACGGCCAGCTAGTCTCCTCCAACCTCTTGCTATTCCCGAATGGAAGTTTGACCATATTGAGATGGACTTCGTGACTGGATTTCCCAAGTCCAAGCGTGGAAATGATGCTATCTTCGTTGTCATCGACAAGCTAACAAAAGTGGCTCATTTCCTTCCTATCAATGAATCTATCACAGCAGCTCAGTTGGCAGAGCTATATACCTCCAGGATTGTCTCTTTGCATGGCATTCCGTAGTTGATATCTTCAGATCGTGGAAGCATCTTTACCTCTAAGTTTTGGGATTCTTTTCAGAAGGCCATGGGCACCAACATTCGCTTCAGCAGAACTTTTCATCCTCAAACCAGTGGACAAGTCGAGCGAGTAAATCAAATTCTTGAAGATATGCTCAGGGCTTGTGTCATTTCTGTCGGTATTAAGTGGGAATATTGTCTTCCATATGCCGAGTTCTCCTACAACAATAGCTTCCAAGCGAGTTCGGGCAAGGCCCCATTCGAGATTCTCTATGGCAGAAAGTGATGTACTCCTCTTAACTGGTCAGAGACTGGTGAACGCCAACTTCTTGGCAATGACTTAATCAAAGAGTCTGAAGAAATTTGCAAAGTCATTCATGAAAATCTCAAAGATGCGCAATCGCGTCAGAAGAGTTACTATGATAGCAAGCATCGTGACTTGGATTTCGAGATCGGAGACCATGTCTACCTCCGTGTCTCTCCAATGAAAGGTACTCGTCGCTTCGGTATCAAAGGGAAGCTTGCCCCTAGATACGTGGGTCCTTTCAAGATCATTGGCAAAAGAGGCGACCTCGCCTATCAACTTGAGCTTCCATCCAACTTTGCAAACATGCACGACGTGTTTCACGTGTCTTAGTTTTGCAAGTGTTTCAAGACTCTTGACCGCACCATCAACTTCGAAGAGATTGATCTCCAAGAAGACCTGTCTTATCATGAGCATCTCGTTGCTATATATTCTTGAACAAACTGAGCACAAGACTCGCAACAAGTCTATAAAATTCCTGAAAGTGAAGTGGTCACATCATTTCGATCGAGCAGCCACCTGGGAACGCGAGGACAACCTTTGTTCTGAATATCCGGAGTTTTTCCAGTCCTAGATCTCGGGACGAGATCCTTTCGTAGTGGTGGAGTGTTGTAACGCCCCGTATGTAACTTACCATATTTGTATTCCAACTCTTGCCATTTCCGGCTCTAAGTTATGATATTCCCTTGTGGTTGGGTTTTGTCTTTGTTTTGCATTTTGTCCATGTCATGCATCTCATATCATGTCATCATGTGCATCGCATTGCATACGTGTTTGTCTCATGCATCCGAGCATTTTCCCCGTTGTCCGTTTTGCGATCCGACACTCCTATGTCCTCCGGCGTCCCCTTTTGCCTCTTTTCGTGTGCGGGTGTTAAACATTCTCGGATTGGACCAAGATTTGCCAAGCGTCCTTAGTATACCACCGGTAGACCGCCTGTCAAGTTTCGTGCCATTTGGAGTTCGTTTGATACTCCAACGGTTAACTAGGGAAACGTAAAGGCCTTGTGTGTGTTGCAGCCCAACACCCCTTCTAAGTGGCCCAAAACCCATCCAAACCCCCTCCATCCTCTCGGTCGTTCGATCACGATCGCGTGGCTGAAAAACGCACTCCATTTGGACTCTTCTAGCTCCCTCTACCTATAAATAGGTGCCCCCTGCTCCATTTTCGCGGACGAAACCCTAGCACCACTCCCTCTCCACCACCGGACACGTCCGGATCAGGCCGGACGCGTCCGCCGCCCCGCCTGCACTAATCCGCTACTACCACCTGTCGCCACCGTGCCTCCCCGCCGCCGCGGCCCGCCAGGCCCGCGCGCCCGCCGCCCCGCGCCCGCACAGCGCCCGCCGCCGCCGTTCGCCGCCGTCCAGCCGCGCCGCCCAGGCGCCATCCGCTGCCGCCTCACCTGCCTCCAGCGCCGCCGCTGTCGACCTCCGCCACCCGCTCCAGCTCCGGCCGGGTCCGGCCAGATCCGGTCCGGCCCGACCCCACCGGCGTCTCCCCGAGCCTCTCCGGTCATCTACCTCCACTCCGGCCAGCATTTCTCCGATGATCCTCAGGATATGCGCAAGCAAACCCTAGATCTGGAGGTCCAATTTTCATCTAAGTCTTCCATGCAACATTTTCAAGCCTTGTTCATCGCATCATAACTCTGTCACCGTAGCTCCGTTTCGTGCGTGTGGCGTATCAAAATGTTCGTTAGGATGTGCTCTTAATTTTGTTCCATTGCACCATGCTTGTTTGAGTCCATCTTGATGCCTAAAATGCTGTTGCAAGAGGGCTATAAAATGTTAGTTCCTGATTCTTAGCAGATCTTGAGCATTTGTCATTTTTGCCATGATTATTGTGTGCTGCATATGAACTTGAGCCCTACATGTGTTTTAGGCTATGCCATGCCATATTTACAGGGGTGTATGCCATGTATTTTTGTGATCAATGTGGTGACTATCAAAAGCATGCAAAGTAGCTCTCGTGATGTTCCTGATTTCAGGGACTTAGAATTTCACTGTGTTTTCCCTGCTGTTATTTTGATGCCATGTATTCATGTTGCTACAGAGTGATCCATGCTTCTTTTGAGTATTTTCAGTAATGATGATTTGGGCGTATGGTTGTGCTCTATCCATTCATGTCCCTGTTTGCATTTATGGATTAACCTAGCATGACTCAATCTTGCTCTACTTTTGCTATAAAATGTTCCTGGCAGATTGTTTACGTGTTAATCAATTTTGCCAAGGTTGTTGTAGTTGATCCATGCATGCTATGAGATTATTCTTGCCATGTTTAAATTCTTGATCATGTCTTCTTGCTGGGTGTATGCTTAGTTTGTCATGCAATGCCTTGTGGTGAGTGCATCGAGCTCGCAAACGTGCCTATGTAAATCTGTTTTTCCCATGTCCAGTTTTCTGCTAAGTCTAAATATGTTAACGAAACTTGCTATGTTTACATGGGTACCATCATGTTTTCTCTACCCTTTTGGCTTATAGTCATTAAGGGACTTTTGTTATATGCTTTGAGTAGTTTCATGCCATGTCTTGTGCTGCTATGATCTGATCCTGTAGCATGTTGTTATCTTGCTCCAAACATTGCTTCCTGATGTTAATTCCTGGCATGTTGTTATTTTCACTAAGTCTGTGAACCTGTTATCTTTTGCACTTTTGCCATGCTTGTTTGAACCTGTTCTTGTGTGATTTAGCCGTATCTCAGTGTTCATCTTTTGTCAAGCATCTTGAGTAGATCACTGCCATGTGCTTTGTTGCTATGTTGGAGTGCAGTAGCTTAGTTTCTTGTCGCATTCTAGATGACATCGTGCTGTTAATCGCAAAATTGGGTCATTATTGTTTTGCTTGCCATTTGCAAACCGTGCATCCGATTCCGGTGATCTTTATATCGATTTCGACCGAAATCAACTCATCTTTCCAGCGGCGCACTTGGTTTGCCAAGATGAAGCTTGGTTCAATCTTTTCCTTCCGGAGCACGCATATGCATTGCATATTACATCCCGCATATCATGCCATGTTTTGAATCATGTTGCTTGCGCATTGCACCGTGGTTGATTGTGTTTCCATTGCTTGTGTTCTTGACTTGGGTAGAGCCAGGAGACAAGTACGTGATCGAGGAACCCGTTGAGTACGCTTACGAGGATCAAGCTTACATCAACTTGGAGAACTTTGCAGGCAAGATGACCATACCCTCGAAATCACTTCTATCTTTGCTTGCTAGTTGCTCGCTCTATTGCTATGCCGCGATACCTAACACTTTCTATATCATGCCTCCCATATTGCCATGTCAAGCCTCTAACCCACCTTGTCCTAGCAAACCGTTGTTTGGCTATGTTACTGCTTTGCTCAGCCCCTCTTATAGCGTTGTTAGTTGCAGGTGAAGTTTGGAGTGTGTTCCTTGTTGGAACATGATCATTGTTGGGATATCAATATTATATCTTGATTACTTCAATGCACCTATATACTTGGTAAAGGGTGGAAGGATCGGCCTTATGCCTGGTGTTTTGTTCCACTCTTGCCGGCCTAGTTTTCCATCATACTGGTGTTATGTTCCTTGATTTGGCGTTCCTTACGCGGTTGGGTTATAATGGGAACCCCTTGACAGTTCGCCTTGAATAAAACTCCTCCAGCAAGGCCCAACCTTGGTTTTACCATTTGCCACCTAAGCCTTTTTCCCTTGGGTTCCGCAGACTCAAGGGTCATCTTTATTTTAAACCCCCAGGCCAGTGCTCCTCTGAGTGTTGGTCCAACCTGTCAGCAGCCGGTGGCCACCAGGGGCAACTGTGGGTTGGCCTATTGGAATCTTGGACAATCCGGTGTACCCTGAGAACGAGATATGTCCAGCTCCTATCGGGATATGTCGGCACATTCGGGCGACTTTGCTGGTCTTGTTTTACCATTGTCGAAATGTCTTGTAACCGGGATTCCGAGTCTGACCGGGTCGTCCTGGGAGAAGGAATATCCTTCGTTGACTGTGAGAGCTTGTGATGGGCTAAGTTGGGACCCCCCTGCAGGGTTTTGAACTTCCGAAAGTCATGCCCGCGGTTATGGGAAGATGGGAATTTGTTAATATCCGGTTGTAGAAAATCTGTCACATAACTTAATTAAAATGCATCAACCGCGAGTGTAGCCGTGATGGTCTCTTTTCGGCGGAGTCCGGGAAGAGAACACGGTCTTGTGTTATGCTTGAACGTAAGTAGTTCTAGGATCACTTCTTGATCTTGGTAGCTTCTCGACCGTGCTTTGCCTTCTCTTCTCGCTCTCATTTGCGTAAGTTAGCCACCATATATGCTAGTGCTTGCTGTAGCTCCACCTCACTACCTTTGCCTACCCATAAGCTTAAATAGTCTTGATCGCGAGGGTGTGAGATTGCTGAGTCCACGTGACTCACAGATTACTTCCAAAACCAGACGCAGGTGCCGATGATGCCATTCCAGGGGATTCGACCAAACTCAAGTGGGAGTTCGACGAGGGTTCATGATGTTACTATGTTTCCTTTCCAGATGATCAGTAGTGGAGCTCAGTTGGGGCGATCGGTGATCTTATGCATTTGGGGTTGTCTTTATTTTGGTTCCGTAGTCGGACCTTGATTGTATTCTGGATGATGTAATGCTATATTTATGTATTGCGTGAAGTGGCGATTGTAAGCCAACTCTGTATCTCTTTCTTATTCAGTACATGGGACGTGTAAAGATTACCCCTCTTGCGACATGCCTACAATGCGGTTATGCCTCTAAGTCGTGCTCCGACACGTGGGAGATATATCCGCATCGTGGGTGTTACAGGTGCTCTCCAACTGGTGCTTTTTAATAAGAGGAGGATGACTCAGCATAAAACTAAATAGATAGGCCCTTCGCAGAGGGAAGCAGGGATTTGTAGAGGTGCCAGAGCTCGGTTTTGAAATAGAGATGAATAAAATTTTGAGCGGTATACTTTCATTATCAACATAACAACCAAGAGATGGCGATATCTTCCATGCTACACACATTAGAGGCGGTTCCCAAACAGAATGGTAAAGTTTATACTCCCCCTCCACCAACAAGCATCAATCTATGGCTTGCTCGAAACAACGAGTGCCTCCAACTAACAAGAGTCCTAGGGGGAGTTTTGTTCATAATTATTTTGATTTGATTTGCATAAAGCATGGGACTGGGCATCCCGGTGACCAGCCATTTTCTCGTGAGTGAGGAGCGGAGTCCACTCCTCTTGAGAATAACCCGCCTAACATGGGAGATACGGACAGCCCTAGTTGATACATGAGCTATTCGAGCATACAAAACAGGATATTTATTTGAAGGTTTAGAGTTTGGCACATACAAATTTACTTGGATCGGCAGGTAGATACCATATATAGTTAGGTATGGTGGAATCATATGGAATAACTTTGGGGTTTATGGGATTGGATGCAGAAGTAGTATTCCCGCTTAGTACAGGTGAAGGCTAGAAAAAGACTGGGAAACAACCAGCTAGAGAGCAACAACAGTCATGAACATGCATTAAAATTAATCAACACCGAATGCAAGCATGAGTAGGATATAATACACCATGAACATAAATATCGTAGAGGCTATGTTGATTTTGTTTCAACTACATGCGTGAACATGTGCCAAGTCAAGCCACTTGAATCATTCAAAAGAGGATACCACCCTATCATACCACAACATAACCATTTTAATAGCATGTTGGCACGCAAGGTAAACCATTATAAGGTCCTAGTTAATTAAGCATGGCACAAGAAACTATGATCTCTAGTTGTCATTGCAAACATGTTTATTCATAATAGGCTAAATCAGGAATGATGAACTAATCATATTTACAAAAACAAGAGAGGTCGAGTTCATACCAGCTTTTCTCATCTCAGTCAGTCCATCATATATCGTCATAATTGCCTTTCACTTGCACGACAGAACGATGTTGATAATAATAATAGTGCACGTGTATTGGACTAAGCTGGAATCTGCAAGCATTCAATAAACATGAGAAGACAAGGCAATATGGGCTCTTTTGTCAGATCAACAATAATGCATATAAGAGCCACTTCAACAATTTAATCATGGTCTTCTCCTATCGACCCCCAAAGAAAAGAAAAGAAATAAAACTATTTACATGGGAAAGCTCCCAGCAAGCAAAAGAAGAACATGAAATCTTTTCGGGTTTTCTTTTTAATTACTACTACAAGCATGGAAATTAAAACTAGCTAAAAGCTATAACTAATTTTTTTGGTTTTTCTTAAGGTTTATTAAACACACAAGAAGAAAGCATAAAAAGAGAAAATAAACTAGCATTGATGATACAATGAAAAAGTATGAGCACCGACATCTAGCAATGAGTGTGTGAACATGAATGTAATGTCGGTGAGAAATGCATACTCCCCCAAGCTTAGGCTTTTGGCCTAAGTTGGTCTAATGCCATGGATGGCCTGGCGGATATCCAAAGTTGTAGTTGGGGTCGTACTGAGATGCAGCAGTCATTGCATCGTGGGCTGCAGCTTGGAGGCGAGCTATCTCAGCTCTCCTCTTATACTCTTCAGCTTCCTCTCTGGTTATAGAATATCTCCCTTTTGCCTGAAAGTCAAAGAAAGTAGAAGCAGGGAGAGCGACGTGATAGGTGTGTCATCTGTTAAAGATTAGTCGGTACTGAAGGAAATGATCGTTCCTCTCAACAAACTGATGATGAACCATATCCTCATAATCCAAATAGGCAGGAGGCAACTCAATATCATCCTCACGTATGGTTATACCAAGAAAATTAGCTATGCGGGTTGCATAAATTCCACCGAAGAAATCTCCATTAAATCTATTAAGATGCAACCTACGTGCAACAATGGCTCCCAAATTATAAGATTTATCTCCTAACACAGCACTCCTAATAATATTGAGGTCAGGGACACACATGTGACATCCTTCATCTTTACCGTTAATGCATCTACCTATGAAGAGAGCAAAATAATGTATAGTAGGAAAATGAATGCTCCCTATGGTAGCTTGTGCTATATCTCTAGATTCCCCCATAGTTATACTAGCAAGAAAATCTCTAAATTCAGATTTGCGAGGTTCACTAGCACTACCCCATTCTGGAAGTTTGCAAGCAGTGGTAAAGTCCTCTGAGTCCATAGTGTAGGAATATTCATAAAGATCAAACAGGACGGTTTGAGAATTACGTGAAGATGAAAATTCAAACCTCCTCACAAAGGAACTAGTGAGATAGTGGTACTGACGGCATTTTTCTTCCTCGAAGCTCATAAGATCAGTGTTACGCAAATATGTGTTAAATTCTTCCTTAATCCACACTCGATCCATGAAGTCCTCTGAAGGCCATTCATAAGGCCACACTGGAGCGTCCCTTGGTGGCTCATCATCAGCATCACGCATTGTAAGCCTGGATTCTTGTTTCCTTGAAGAACCACCTTGGTACATTTTCCTAAACATATTTCCTCCTCTGAAAAATTTCTGAAATTTTTAGTAACTTCAAAATAAAAGTGAACCAAACTCAACAAAATTGATAGCAACTACTCCCACAAGTGCCTAGAGCCTATATCATGCATCAAAACTAATTGGAACCGCATAAATTTGACATGCAAACTCAAGAACATGGTCACCTAGGTAGTAAAAATTTGCAATGAATAAAACACTAGAACAAAAACTAATTGGATCAATGGAGGACTCACATACCAAGGAACAATCCCCCAAAGCAGTTTTGTGAGAGGTGCTTTGAGCAAGGAGATCGAAAATCGCAGCAAAATGAGCTAGAACTCGTGCTTGAGCTGGATAATGGTGTTTGTGGGAGGAAGGAGTGTGTGGGTGCAGGAATAAGTGGAGGAGGGCCACCATGGGCCCACGAGGCAGGGGGCGTGCCCAGGGGGTAGGGCGCGCCCTCCACCTTCGTGGTCAGGTGGATGCCCCCCTGCCGTGTTCTCAGTGCCAAATATTCTCAAATATTCCAGAAAAAATCATATTTAAATTTCAGAGCATTTGGAGAACTTTTGTTCTTGGGGTATTTATATATTGCACGGATAATTCAGATAACAGATAGAAAATACTATTTTTATTTTATTTAATATAAATAACAGAAAGTAGAAAGAGGGTACAGAGAATTGTTTTTTTCTAAATTCATCCATCTCATGATCATCAAAAGGAATCCATTAACAAGGTTGATCAAGTCTTGTTAACAAACTCATTCTGAATAACATGGAACCGGAGAATTTTTGAACAACACTAGGTTACCTCAACGGGGATATGCACATCCCCAACAATAATATTATCATATTTCTTCTTGACAGTAGGAAGAGGAAATTCAAAACCTCCAAAAATAATCGATGGAATTTTTCTAATAGAATTAATACTGTGGACTTGAGGTTGTTTCCTCGAAAAGTGTACCGTATGCTCATTACCATTAACATGAAAAGTGGCATGGCCCTTGTTTCAATTAATAACAGCCCCTGCAGTATTGAAAAAGGGTCTTTCAAGAATAATAGACATACTATCATCATCAGGAATATCAAGAATAACAAAGTCCGTTAAAATAGTAGCGTTTGCAACCACAACAGGCACATCCTCACAAATACCGACAGGTATAGTAGTTGATTTATCAGCCATTTGCAAAGATATTTCAGTAGGTGTCAACTTATTCAAATCAAGTCTACGATATAAGAGAGAGACATAACACTAACACCGGCTCGAAGATCACATAAATCAATTTTAGCATAGTTTCTTTTAATGGAGCATGGTATAGTGGGTACTCCTGGATCTCCAAGTTTCTTTGGTATTCCACCCTTAAAAGTATAATTAGCAAGCATGGTGGAAATTTCAGCTTCCGATATCTTTCTTTTATTAGTAACAATTTCTTTCATGTACTTAGCATAAGGATTCATTTTGAGCATACCAGTTAATCGCATACGCAAAAAGATAGGTCTAATCATTTCAGCAATGCGCTCAAAATCCTCATCATCCTTTTTCTTGGATGGTTTAGGAGGAAAAGGCATGGTTTTCTGAACCCATGGTTCTCTTTCTTTACCATGTTTCCTAGCAACAAAGTCTCTCTTATCATAACGTTGATTCTTTGATTGTGGGTTATCAAGATCAACAGCAGGTTCAATTTCTATATCATTATCATTGCTAGGTTGGGCATTAACGTGAACATTATCATTAGTTTCAGGTTCATTACCAGATTGTGTTTCAGCATCAAAAATAGAAATATCATTTGGATTCTCAGGTGTTTTAGCAATAGGTTCACTAGAAGCATGCAAAGTCCTATCATTCTTCTTTTTCTTCCTTTTAGAAGGACTAGGTGCATCTATATTATTTCTCTGAGAATCTTGCTCAATTCTCTTAGGGTGGCCTTCAGGATACAAAGGTTTCTGAGTCATTTTACCAGTTCTAGTAGCCACTCTAACAACAAAATCATTATTCTTACTATTCATGAGCAAATCATTTTGAGCTTTAAGTACTTATTCTACTTGAGTGGTAACCATAGAAGCATGTTTACTAATAAGTTTAAGTTCACCTTTAACATTAACCATATAATCACCCAAGTGTTCAAGCATATCAGCACTACGTTTTAATTCTCTACCAAAATAAGCATTGAAGTATTCTTGCTTAACCATAAATTTATCAAACTCATCTAAGCATGGGCTAGCAAACTTAGTAAATGGGATTTCAGCTTTATCATATCTATAGAGAGAATTTACCTTTACTTCCCGTGTCAGGTTATCAAGACCATGTGTTTCTTCAATAGGTGATGGATTAAAACCATATATTTCTTCAACAGGCGGTAAATTAAGACCATGTATTTCTTTAATAGGAGGTAAATTCTTAACATCTTCAGCTTTAATACCCTTTTCTTTCATGGATTTCTTTGCCTCTTGCATATCTTCGGGACTGAGAAATAGAACACCTCTCTTCTTCGGAGTTGGTTTAGGAATAGGCTCAGGAGTTGGCTCAGGAAGTGTCCAATTATTTTCATTTGTCAACATATTATTCAATAGAATTTCAGCTTCATCCGGTGTTCTTTCCCTGAAAACAGAACCAGCACAACTATACAGGTAATCTCTAGAAGCATCGATTAGTCCACTATAAAAGATATCAAGTATTTCATTTTCTTAAGAGGATGATCAGGCAAAGCATTAAGTAATTGGAGAAGCCTCCCCCAAGCTTGTGGGAGACACTCTTCTCCAATTTGCACAAAAAATATATCCCTTAAAGCAGCTTGTTTCTTATGAGCAGGGAAATATTTAACAGAGAAGTAATAAATCATATCCTAGGGACTACGCACACAACCAGGATCAAGAGAATTAAACCATATCTTATCATCACCCTTTAATGGGAACGGGGATATTTTAAGGATATAAAAGTAATGAGTTCTCTCATCATTAGTGAACAAGGTGGCTATATCATTTAATTTAGTAAGGTGTGCCACAACAGTTTCAGATTCATAGCCATAAAAAGGATCAGATTCAACCAAAGTAATAAACTCAGAATCGATAGAGAAGACATAATCCTTATCAGAAATACAGATAGGTGAAGTAGAAAAAGCAGGGTCAGGTTTCATTCTAGCATTAAGGGATTGATGTGTCCATTTAGCTAATAACCTTTTTGATCATATCTATCATTGCAAGCTAAAATAGCTCTAGTAGCTTCTTCATCCATAACATAACCCTCAGGAACAACAAGAAATTCATATTTATTAGGGGAAGCGTCTTCATCATCACTTTCATCAATATTATCAGTTTCAATAATTTCATTCTCTCTAACCCTAGCAAGTTGTTCATCAAGAAATTCACCAAGTGGCATACTAGTTGTGACGCCTTCGATTCAATCGTACACTAATCATACACGCAAATGTGCACGATCAAGATCAAGGACTCACGAGAAGATATCACAACACAACTCTAGACACAAATTAAAATAATACAAGCTTTATATTACAAGACAGGGCCCTCGAGGGCTCGATTACATAAGCTTGAAAATATAGGAGTCAGCGTAAGCAACAATATCTGAGTACAGACATGAGTTAAACAAGTTTGCCTTAAGAAGGCTAGCACAAAAGCAACATCGATCGAAAAGGCAAGGCCTCCTGCCTGGGAGCCTCCTAACTACTCCAGGTCGTTAGTGGTCGTCACGTAGTAGTAGGCACCCTCGGGGTAGTAGTAATCATCAGTGGTGTCGTCTGGCTCCTAGGATCTGTCATCTGGTCGCAATAATCGGGATGGGAGAAAAAGAGGTAGCAAAGCAACCGTGAGTACTCATCCAAAGTACTCGCAAGACTTACATCAGATCTAAACTAAGTATGCATCTGTATCAAATGAAATGTGTTGTATCTGTGGACTAAACTGCAGAATGCCAGAAGAGAAGGGGGAAAAGCCTAGCCTATCCAAGACTAGCATCTTCTAGAACCCACCATCTTGCAGCAACAGGAGGGAGTAGAGTAGCATAAAGTAAAGTAGCAGTAGGGTTATTAACCTCGTCCAGAGATCCTTTCTCGAATCCCCGCGAGAAAGCAATCCCAGAGCCATACTATCCAGTTATCATCACAATCCAATTCTCATCACCATCCAGTTCTCATCACAAGGATCCAGTTCTAGTTTTATCGATCAGGATACAACTCCAAGTGTCCGTTACTGTTGGACATGCTATCGATAGATGTTTTCTTCCCTGCAGGGGTGCACCAACTTACCCACCATGCTCGATTAGCTCCGGCCGGACACACTTTCCTGGGTCATGCCCGGCCTCGGCCAAACAATATGCCGCAACCCGACCTAGGCTTAATAGAGAGGTCAGCACGCCGGACGAAATCTATGCCCCCAGGGGTCATGGGCCATCTCCCCGGGAACTCCTGCACGTTGCGTGGGCGGCCGATGAGCAGACCTAGCTACCTACTTCAACAAGGCAGGAGCTTACGCAGTCCAACCCGGCGCGCGCCGCTCAGTCGCTGACGTCTATTAAGCTTCGGCTGATGTATACGACGTAGAACGCCCATACAATGCCCACATGATGGTTAGTGCTATCAGGCCAGAGGCCCCTCGGATCAAATATCCAAATCGTAGTGGATTAGGAGCACGCGGTAACGAGCAGAGACTCACGATCGATGTGACCCCATCGCCCCGTCTCGAGTACTTGCGGCAAGGGCTAAGAATGCCCGGCCACGCCTCGTAAGTATCTCGCCGGCACCATCCACGTCAACCCGACTCCACATCACTCGCTATTAAGCTCGCGTGGGTACCCCTCAGGGCCGACCCGTCTTTAGTAACATGGCTCAGTGCAAAGTCATAGTAACCATAGTAACGGTGTGTCTAACACCAAGGGGAAAACCCGAGGAATCACCCCCGGTGAATTCCACTCGATGTAACCATCAAGGTGAACATAAGAGGATCCACCCTCGAGGTTCACGCTTGAGGGGTTGCACAACAGAGCCGTATCGGAAGTGGTTAAGGAGGAAATAACCCTCGATGACCATGACCGGATAGCTACACTACAGAGGTCCCATCAGGAGTGATGTAAGAGGTTCCACCCTCGACACTCGATGGTAACTCTACAAAGTCGTACAACTAAGGGGGGTGATGTGCGGTGTCGGGGCCTGGACGTCGATCACGTTGATCGAGTCATCGAACATAAAGCGGGGCAACTGGGACAAGGTGGGGGTCACTGATGGATCACTAACCAACCTATACTAAGCAGTTTAGGATAAGCAGATAAGGTATGAAAGTAGGTAACAACAACAACAACAGGCTATGCATCAGAGTAGGATCATACAGAAAGCAGTAGCAGTTCTAATGCAAGCATGAGAGGGAAAGAAATGGGCAATATTGGAATGCTCAAGGGGGGTTTGCTTGCCTGGTTGCTCTGGCAAGAAGGAGGGTCGTCCACACCGTAGTTGAACTGGGGGTCGCCGACAGTCTCGGGGTCTACCGGAAAGAAATAACGGAGGGGGAACACAATAAATAACAGAGAAATCAAAAGCATCACAAAGCAAGACATAGGCAATACGCAGCGCTAGGGGTGACCTAACGCAATGCTAGGTGATATAGGTGAAGGGGGAAAACATCCGGGAATGTTTTTCTGGTTCCGGACCTGTGTCAGACAGATGACCGGAGGGGAAAGTTCCATGTTCAAATAGTTAGAGGTATCTGACAGGTAAACGGATCGCGTATTCGGATTCGTCTCCCTTTTCTGAGCAACTGTCATGTAGAAAACATTTTCATCCGAGTTACGGATTATTTTCTACGATTTTTTAAAGATTTAAACTATATTTTGGAATTACTGGATTTAATATAAATTCGAAATTAAACAGTAAAAGGTTGTGTGTACCCACTGGATACATAGCCAGAGAGGAAGACAGGTGGGCCCAGTCAGCAGTTGACTGGTCAGCGTTGACTAGTCAACTGGGTCCAGTGGGACCCAGCTGTCATTGACTCAACCTGTTAACTTTTTTAATTATTTGCAAAAGGAGTAATTAGCAAAGGTTGGGCCCCGCGTCAGTGACTGTTAGTGAGGTGGGGTTAATGCTGATGTGGATTAGTGCTAAAAAACTAAGAGGGGCACGTGGCCATTAGGCCCAAATTAGCCGGCCGGCTAGAGTCACGGCGGCAAGGCCCTTGACGGGCACGCGCGCACGCAGGCGCACGACGCGCGACGGGCGAGTGTGGAACTCGCCAGTGGCGGATGCGAGCGGCCTCGAGGCGGCAGCCGAAGGCAAACTGGGGCGGCGGCCGGAAGGATGAGGCGGGGGCGACGGCGGCGCTTGGCGGCGGCGGCTCGGTGCGAGAGGTGGAGAACAGGGGAGGCACAGGTTGTGGCGTAGCGGGCAGCGGCAAGCAGCAGGCCGCTGCGGGCAGGGACGGTTGCAGCCGAGGCGTGGCGACAGGTGCTGCGAGGGGAGCTGGCCGGCGTGCGACAAATCAGCAACAACAGTTTTAGGCAGAGCAAGCAGTAGCAGGGAGAGCAGTAGAATAGCGGCAGGGCCGCGGTCGGCTGCGGCGCGACACCTGTGGGTGGCCACCACGGCCAAGGCAGATGCAGGAGCAGAGCAGGCGCACAACAGCCAAGCAGTAGCAGCAACACAACAACGTATAGGGGGGGTGACGTGATGGGCGCAAGGTCAGAACACGATGGTGACGACGACCTATGGTGCCGGATTCGGATGAAAAAAAGGGGGGATGGAGCAAGGGGCTCACATCGGTGCCGAAGGTGAACTTGAGGAGGTCGGGGATGTCCTGGATGTGGCAGTTCGACGGGTGGCGTCCGACGACAGTAGTCGGAGAAGGGGGTCGATGGCGAGGCTTCGAGGCAGCCCGGGGCTTGTATTTGCACCACGAGGATGAGGGAGATGAGGGTGACCTCATGGATGTGGTCTCAGGTGGCGGGGAGCTCGTTGGCCATGGCTACGACAACAGTCGTGACGACCACAGCTTGGTTGAAGCTCCAGATCGAGAATGAGGAAAGGGGAAGAAGGGAATAAAGCTAGGGTTCGATCGAGGGGCGCGAGGATGCACTTATCCGTCTCAGGGCACCGGCAGATGGTCGACACGGGCGAGATCCGCGTGTGGACGGTCGCGCGTGCTCGGCCAGCGCCATGGCCTCTGCCTCTGACGAAAGTTGAGGGAAATGCCGAGGCAGTGGGCCGGGCCTGGTACAGTGCAAGCTGGGCCAAGTGCAAAAGAGGGGGGTGGTCTTTCTATTTCCCCTTTTTTTATCCTTTTCTGTTTTGCCCTTTTGCCTCTGTTTGGAAATTGCTTGACCACCAAACAACTTCTGTAAAAAAATGCAACTTGCCAAAACAAATACTAGGCATTATTTAGTACTGCTTCAAAAAGTTTGAGTTTATTTTGCAAAGTTTAGAATCATGTTAGAATTTAAATGGTTCATTAAGATGTTGTTGGAACACTACATTAAAACCCAGGGGGGTTTTGGAAATCCAATGAGGTTGTTTTCACCATGACAAATACTTGGAGATTATTTGCAACATCACGGACATTTTTGTTTGCATCACAGAAGAAGCAAATATTTAACTTGTAATTCAAATGGAATTTGGTTTTGATTTTCATCAAGTGGCAAACTAGTTTGAAAAGCATGATGGCATGGCATCCTTGAAGGGGAGATCACTGTAGCATGATTCTCTGGGTGTTACAAATCTCCTCCACTACAAGAAATCTCGTCCCGAGATTTAAGAGTTGGAGTAAGGGGGAAAGACTCGAGAAGGACGGAGCTTAACACAAGATAGGTACGCGGGGACTATGTCAGTGAACGTGGCATAGAGGCATCTCTTGAGTTTAAATTCAAGAAAGTCATCAAGAGAAAGGTGAGGTGCATTAAATAGCTTCAACCCGGTAGACAATCGTTCGTTGCCTGAAACAGAGGGTGAAAGAGGTTCGGAGCTAGGGGAATAAGTATTGCGTCTGATAACAGAATAGATCATCTCTCGGAAGGTGGCTCGTGATTTACATACGAAGCGAAGCGCGAGGGACAACTTTGGAAAACATGGATGTACCAGAGTCAGGTTTCGATCCTGTGGAATTGTGGGTTATGGGCCCACCATGTGGGTTAGAAGTAGAAAGGGGGCCGATAGCAAGGCATGTCTGATGATAGACTGTCATTTATGTTGTCAACAACGTTGGTACCAAGGGCGAGGGACAGAGAGAACTATGTTCCTGCTCGTTGAACGAGGCAGACCAATAGGCAAAGTTCTTGTCCATCGGTGGTTACCGAAATGTCAACAGCAATGATAACAAGGTCTTACTGACAAATTGTACACCGAGGTGTTTACATAAGTAGGGAACTATTACTGCTTAGATCATATAGATCACAAGAATAGGTTAAACAAAACAATGGAAAGGAAGATGTAGTTATTAGTTTAACTAGACCAATGGAAAGGGAAAGGTGCTTATACAAAAGTATTAGATTATATGCTTCCCAAGAACAAACAGAGCATGATATACATGACAGGACATCAAGTACTTATCCATTTAGTTAATGGGGCAAGGAGAATCGTGATGTTTACCCATACAATAGTGTTTGGATAATTGATCAAGAAACATTTAGCATTGCGCCTCCAATGTTCTTAATGATCTTCGGAGTAACACAGTCATACTTTTGGATAGCATTGACATGGTCATCAGGTAAAGGCCGGACCTTGGGAACACAAAGGATGCATCGGGAATTACTTGAACACCTCATGCAATTTTATTAGGGAAGATGAGGAGGTGGCCGATGGTTTCAGCAAAAATCCACCGACATGTCAAAAAGGATGTATTCCCAAAATTTATATGAACAAATTCATGTTGGGGGAGGCAAGAATGTTGTCGATGATAACACAAATCATTGAGGGGCAAGGATGGTATTTCTCATCATGAATTCGATTGGTATCCTGGAAGAGCTCAGAATGTTGATGATGATCACGACACATTTGTCGAGAGATTTCATGAAGATGTAATCGATCGGCGATGACATCAATTCAAAGGAATGATGAAGCGAAAGGTTATTGGAACCACGGGTACTGACACAAACTCGAAATCAAGCTTGTTGTTCAAGGCAAAATGATATGACGAGGAAGATCGACGTAGGCTTAGCTCATCATCGAAAATTGTGCTCCGGGAAGAAGGACCAGGTAGCACAGTTAAAAGTTAGCACAGTAAAGATATAGCCGATCGGGCTAGGAATGACTTGAAGGATTATTAAACTCGTAAGCAACAAAAATTACTTAGAGTTATAGAATCGGAGTGTGGAATCGATTCACTTATCGGCGTTCTCGAGTGACTAACAACTCAAAACCCGGGGAAATCTGAAATGGATGAGAAGCAATACCAGATGAAGACTCGTAGGAAGCAACACGGTTCTTTGTTATTCTCAAGATACCAGAGGGTAATACTCGGTGGAAGATCAAAATAGAGATTGTGAAGATGCATTGATCTGCAGAAGACAAGTGCTTTAACTTGTCCGGGAAATGGAATCAAAGGGGAACAATCATGGTCAGAACCACGGTTGCAAAGGACCAAACATAGTTACTAGATGAACTTATAACAAGGGGATTATTATTATCACAAGAAGCTTCCATGATAAGTTCCACATCGGGTCCATGGGCATGAACACAAAGTTCAAGGTTGACTCCCACTTCTTCAATGCATAACCTTCCATTCACTTCTTGTTTTCGATGAAGTCGTAGTGTTGAAATTATAGCTGGCAAAACGCCAGAAGAGTATGACTCATGAAAACTCTCGGGTTCACATGGATTAGGGATGGCATAGGTTCAACCCATAGGGGCATCTTAGGAACATATACCACAAACTCCAAGAGTAAATAACACAAGCTCGGAAGGTAGAGCATGGTTGACAAAAGCAGAGGATACAAATTGTCAAAGACATTATGTATCATGGGAATAACTCACAAGAATTTTGAGTGTGAAGGATACTATCAAATAATAACCCAGAAATGGGCCTGCCGGTCCAAAATGGAGCTGATGTGAGTATCGGTACTCAATAAGAGGAAGAAAGAATGCAAAGGCATCGGATTATAGAACATCTGAATAATTCAATGATTAGATAACAAAGGAATTATGAATTCCAAAACGAAGGATCGGAATCAGACACTCTGATCAAGGATGGATAAGTAGAATAGACCTAGGGGCACAATCGATGATGAATAGATTGGTCGAGAACCAGCTCATGTTCAAAATGATGTCTGGGCCGGAAAGATAATTTAGAAGGATCAACTGATGATTGTGTGCTTTCAGTCACATGTTGAATCGATAGGATCAAAATGATGGTGTCAAAGTATACTAATGACTATTGCTACACATATGGAAAGCATCCATAATGCAAGCAGACAAGTATTTGCAGAACAATAGTTTTAAGAGGATTCTCAAAAGATCGGATAGTATTTTCAAGTATTTTGAAAAGCATATGAACAACTAGGGATGAGCGGACCCCGGTTAAGTGAATTGTCCTTAGTGCAAAAAGAAGCTGCAAAGCATAAGGCACAAGGATTCTCAAAACAACGGAGAGTCCTAAGGGTATCTTGTAACAACATGAGCAACCGGAGGTGAAGGTACAAGCGGCAAGGATGTTATTCACGAGGATTACTGGTGGTCAGGAACTGTAAGGCAGTGGGCACAGGGTCTCGAGAAACATCGACGAGTATCCGCAGAATCTTCTGGCGAAGCAAGCGATCATCGGTAAGGTTGGGGCTCTCCGGGAGGAAGTGGGTACGAGAACCTAGAGTTAGAGTTAGCAAAATCATTTAACCCGAATAGAAGAGAGATTAGAGTCCCAGAGTAAAGACGAGGAATAAAATATCCTAATACCACCCAATGGCGACGTGGGCCCGTAAAACACACAATCATGTTAGTAAAAGTTTTGTAGTGACTAGACTCAACTTCCGCCAAGGAGTTGGAAATGGGCTACCTACAAGCAGTCGACTCTGATACCAACTTGTGACGCCCTCGATTCAATCGTACACTAATCATACATGCAAATGTGCACGATCAAGATCAAGGACTCACGGGAAGATATCACAACACAACTCTAGACACAAATTAAAATAATACAAGCTTTATATTACAAGCCAGGGGCCTCGAGGGCTCGAATACATAAGCTTGAAAATACAGGAGTCAGCGGAAGCAACAATATCTGAGTACAGACATGAGTTAAAAAAGTTTGCCTTAAGAAGGCTAGGACAAAAGCAACATCGATTGAAAAGGCAAGGCCTCCTGCCTGGGAGCCTCCTAACTACTCCAGGTCGTAAGTGGTCGTCACGTAGTAGTAGGCACCCTCGGGGTAGTAGTAATCATCAGTGGTGTCGTCTGGCTCCTGGGATCTGTCATCTGGTCACAAGAATCGAGATGGGAGAAAAAGAGGTAGCAAAGCAACGGTGAGTACTCATCCAAAGTACTTGCAAGACTTACATCAGATCTAAACTAAGTATGCATTTGTATCAAATGAAATGGGCTGTATCTGTGGACTAAACTGCAGAATGCGAAAAGAGAAGGGGGAAAAGCCTAGCCTATCAAAGACTAGCATCTTCTGGAACCCACCATCTTGCAGCAACAGGAGGGAGTAGAGTAGCATAAAGTAAAGTAGCAGTAGTGTTATCAACCTCGGCCAGAGATCCTTTCTCGACTCCCCGCGAGAAAGCAATCCCAGAGCCATACTATCCAGTTATCATCACAATCCAATTCTCATCACCATCCAGTTCTCATCACAAGGATCCAGTTCTAGTTGTATCGATCAGGATACAACTCCAAGTGTCCGTTACTGTTGGACATGCTATCGATAGATGTTTTCTTCCCTGCAGGGGTGCACCAACTTACCCACCATGCTCGATTAGCTCCGGCCGGACACACTTTCCTGGGTCATGCCCGGCCTCGGCCAAACAATATGCCGCAACCCGACCTAGGCTTAATAGAGAGGTCAGCACGCCGGACTAAACCTATGCCTCCAGTGGTCATGGGCCATCTCCCCGGGAACTCCTGCACGTTGCATGGGCGGACGGTGAGGAGACCTAGCTACCTACTTCAACAAGGCAGGAGCTTACGCAGTCCAACCCGACGCGCGCCGCTCAGTAGCTGACGTCTATTAAGCTTCGGCTGATGTATACGACGCAGAACGCCCATACAATGCCCACGTGATGGCTAGTGCTATCAGGCCAGAGCCCCCTCGGATCAAATATCCAAATCGTAGTGGATTAGGAGCACGCGGTAACGAGCAGAGACTCACGATCGATGTGACCCCGTCGCCCCGTCTCGAGTACTTGCGACAAGGGCTAAGAATGCCTGGCCATGCCTCGTAAGTATCTCGTGGGCACCTTCTAGGTCAACCCGACTCCACATCACTCGCTATTAAGATCACGCGGGTACCCCTCAGGGCCGACCCGTCTTTAGTAACATGGCTCAGTGCAAAGTCATAGTAACCATAGTAACTGTGTGTCTAACACCAAGGTGAAAAGCCGAGGAATCACCTCCGGTGAATTCCACTCGATGTAACCATCAAGGTGAACGTAAGAGGATCCACCCTCGAGGTTCACGCTTGAGGGGTTGCACGAAAGAGCCGTATCGGAAGTGTTTAAGGAGGAAATCACCCTCGATGACCACGACCGGATAGCTACACTACAGAGGTCTCATCAGGAGTGATGTAAGAGGTTCCACCCTCAACACTCGATGGTAACTCTACAGAGTCGTACAACTAAGGGGGTGATGTGCGGTGTCGGGGCCTGGACGTCGATCACGTTGATCGAGTCATCGAACATAAAGCGGGGCAACTGGGACAAGGTGGGGGTCACTGATGGATCACTAACCAACCTATACTAAGCAGTTTAGGATAAGCAGATAAGGTATGAAAGCAGGTAACAACAACAACAGGCTATGCATCAGAGTAGGATCATACAGAAAGCAGTAGCAGTTCTAATGCAAGGATGAGAGGGAAAGAAATGGGCGATATCGAAATGCTCAAGGGGGGTTTGCTTGCCTGGTTGCTCTGGCAAGAAAGAGGGTCATCCACACCGTAGTTGAACTGGGGGTCGCCGGCAGTCTCGGGGTCTACCGGAAAGAAGTAACGGAGGGGGAACACAATAAATAACAGAGCAATCAAAAGCATCACAAAGCAATACATAGGCAATACACAGCGCTAGGGGTGACCTAACGCAATGCTAGGCGATATAGGTGAAGGGGGAAAACATCCGAGAATGTTTTCCCGGTTCCAGACCTATGTCAGACAGACGACCGGAGGGGAAAGTTCCATGTTAAGATAGTTAGAGGCATCTGACAGGTAAACAGATCGCATATTCGGATTCATCTCATTTTTCTGAGCAACCGTCATGTAGAAAACATTTTCATCCGAGTTACGGATTATTTTCTACGATTTTTTAAAGATTTAAACAATATTTTGGAATTACTGGATTTAATATTAATTCGAAATTAAACAGTAAAAGGTTGTGTGTACCCACTGGATACATAGGCAGAGAGGAAGACAGGTGGGCCCAGTCAACTGCCCAGTCAGCAGTTGACTGGTCAGCGTTGACTAGTCAACTGGGTCCAGTGGGACCCAGTTGTCATTGACTCATCCTGTTAACCTTTTTAATTATTTGCAAAAGGGGTAATTAGCAAAGGTTGGGCCCCGCGTCAGTGACTGTTAGTGAGGTGGGGTTAATGCTCATGTGGATTAGTGCTAAACAAAACTAAGAGGGGCCCGTGGCCATTAGGCCCAAATTAGCCGGCCGGCTAGAGTCACGGCGGCAAGGCCCTTGACGGGCACGCGCGCACGCAGGCGCACGACGCGCGGCGGGCAAGTGTGGATCTCGCCAGGGGCGGAAGCGAGCGGCCTCGAGGCGGCAGCCGAAGGCGAACTGGGTGGCAGCCGGAAGCATGAGGCAGGGGCGACGGCTGCGCTTGGCGGTGGCGGCTCGGTGCGAGAGGTGGAGAACAGGGGAGGCGCAGGCTGCGGCATAGGGGGCAGCGACAAGCAGTAGGCCGCTGCGGGTAGGGATGGCTGCAGCCGGGGCATGGCGACGGGTGCTGCGAGGGGAGCTGGCCGGCGTGCGGCAAATCAGTAGCAACAGTTTTAGGCAGAGCAAGCAGTAGTAGGGAGCAGTAGAACAGCGGCAGGGCCGCGGGCGGCTGTGGCGCAACACCTGTGGGCGGCCAGCACGGCCGAGGCAGATGCGGGAGCAGAGCAGGCGCACAACAGCCAAGCAGTAGCGGCAACGCAACGACGTATAGGGGGGTGACGTGATGGGCGCGAGGTCAGAACGCGACGGTGACGACGACCTACGGTGCTGAATTCGAATGAAAAAAAGGGGGGATGGAGCAAGGGGCTCACATCGGTGCCGAAGGTGAACTTGAGGAGGTCGGGGATGTCTTGGATGTGGCAGTTCGACGGGCGGCGTCCGGTGACCGTAGTTGGAGAAGGGGGTCGATGGCGAGGCTTCAAGGCAGCCCGAGGCTTGTACTTGCACCACGAGGACGAGGGAGATGAGGGTGACCTCCTGGATGTGGTCTCAGGTGGCGGGGAGCTCGTTGGCCATGGCTACGACGACAGTCGTGATGACCACAGCTTGGTTGAAGATCCAGATCGAGAATGAGGAAAGGGGAAGAGGGGAATAAAGCTAGGGTTCGATCGAGGGGCGCGAGGATGCTCTTATCCGTCTCAGGGCACCGGTGGATGGTCGACACGGGCGAGATCCGCATGTGGACGGTCGCGCGTGCCCGGCCAGCGCCATGGCCTCTGCCTCTAACGAAAGGTGAGGGAAAGGCCGAGGCGGTGGGCCGGGCCTGGTACAGTGCAAGCTGGGCCAAGTGCAAAAGAGGGGGGGTGGTCTTTCTATTTCCCCTTTTTTTATCCTTTTATGTTTTGCTCTTTTGCCTCTGTTTGGAAATTGCTTGACCACCAAACAACTTTTGTAAAAAAATGCAACTTGCCAAAACAAATACTAGGCTTGTACATCTTTGTGTAATTCGAATAATGTAATCTCTCGAGTCCATCTTTGTGTTCTGTAATGCTTATACTTGTATCTGCATGTCAATGAAAGAGATAAGCCTTGCCGAGAACCCATGCATGTATATGTCCATGCAGAGGTGGACCGCCTCTTTACTGTAATTAAACGAGTTTTCCCCGGTAGGATATCTTGCCGACACGCTTTTCGTCTGCCGGAGAACCACGTCTGTCGGGGAACAAACTGAGGCGCCAACACCCCGCCCACTCCCTTTTCACCAAGGGCCACTGCGACCATCCAGGTCGAAGCAGCGTTCAAGCCAAGGATGGGAGCACCCTAGTTCCAAGAGAGCGGCGAGGTTTCTCTATGAACAAGTTATAGCTTATAGAACACTAATGGACAAGAGGCAAACTTATCTGTTTGGCTTGCAGGGGATCAATGTGCCGTGCAATCTTCTCGTCCCTTATCGGAGTCAAGTTCACGGAAGGAACCTGCAACTCCATGTAGTTGAGAACGAATGCAGGATGCAATCCTATCTATATGCATATGAAAATTCTCATGAAATGCTTATGTAGTGATCTGGGTGTGCTCGTGCGTGCATGTGATCTCGATCGGGGCCCCCACAACGCTTCTTTATTTTATCTTGCACGGGGTCATCGCCCCAGCTTTGTACAAGGGGGTACATGCAACTGAGGCAAGGCCTGTACAAAAGGGAGGCTACCGGGCAGTGCCCGGCAGCCTCACACCTTACGGCTAGTACTTACGGAGATGCTCAATATTCCATGAGTTTTGCAACTGTGTGCCATCCCTGGTCTCCAGACGGACTGCGCCAGGTCTGGTGACTCGTACCACCCAGTAAGGGCATTCCCACTTCGATGATAACTTGTTTGTACCCTTGGCGGACTGAACGCGCCTAAGGACAAGGTCACCTTCCTCAAAACACTTGGCATGAACCCTGCAGCTATGATAGCGACGCAGGGCTTGCTGGTAGCGTGCAACATGCGTAGCAGCACGAAGACGGTTCTCCTCAAGTAGCACAGCGTCGTCACGCCGGTGCTGATCTTGCACTACTTCATTGTAGGCAAGCACTCGAGGGGACCCGCAAATGAGTTCTGTGGGGATGACTGCTTCTGCCCCGTAGACCAGGGAGAAGGAAGTCTGCCCAGTAGCGCGGTCAAGTGTCATTCTAAGGGGCCAGAGAACCACAGCAACTCCTCAATCCACCACCTGCCGTGCATCTGCAGCGTACCGAAAGTTCTTGTCTTAAGTCCATGAAGCACTTCAGCGTTCGCCCACTCAGCTTGTCCATTGCTCCGGGGGTGTGCCACAGAAGCGAATGATATTTTGCATCTGAGTGTGTGAACATATTGCATGAAGGTGTGGCTTGTGAACTGAGTGTTGTTGTCTGTGATGATCCTTGCCGGACCTCCGAAACGACACACCAATTCTTTCAAGAACTTGGTAGCTGAATAAGCAGTCACCTTTCTCACGATAGTCACTTCCGGCCACTTTGTAAACTTGTCGATGGCAACAAACTAGAATTCAAATCCCCCGATTGCTCTGGGGAAGGGGCCAAGGATATCGAGCCCCTAGACCGAAAATGACCATGATAGAGGGATTGTCTGAAGGGCTTGGGCAGGCAGGTGTGTTCTCTTGAAATGGAACTGACAGGCTTCACATTTTGTGATGAGCTCAACTGCATCTTGGAGGGTTGTGGGCCAATAGAATCCTTGCCGGAATGCTTTCCCAATTAATGCCCTTGATCCAATGTGTGAGACGCACATTCCTCTATGAATCTCAGCCAGCAGTTCCTTTCCATCCTCCCGGCAAACACACTTCAATTTCACACCGGTGGATCTCCTTCTGTATAGAGTGTCATCACCAAACTGGTACATACTCTCCCTCCGGGCTACTCTTTCAGCTTCATCCTGATTGCCAGGGAGTTCTCTGGTTTGGAGGAAGTGGACAATGTGCCTTGCCCAAGATGGAGCCTGAGGCTCGACAACGAGGACTAACGGCACCTCCTCTGCTGCGGGAGCACCAGCCTTGTACGTGGGGTCCATAGGCCCGACTAGAGGGGATGGTCTGGCAGGCTGTGAAGAGTTGTTTCCGGCAGGGTCTCTGCCGGGAGAGGCTTATCGTAGTCCAACTTTCTCCTCTTTCGGGCCATTGTGGCTAGTGATACAGAGGGTTGAGAGAGATGGAGAACAAAAGTTCCTGGTTCCACAAGAAGATTCTGCGCAGCACACTATGACAGGTGATTAGCTATGTTGTTTTCTGCACGAGGTACGTGCTCTGTTTCCTACCCATCAAAGTGCTCCTCCAATCTCCTTAATTCCTCTATGTATGCTTCCATCAATGGGCTTTGGTAATCCTTGTTGACTTGTCTCACCACGAGCTATGAATCTCCTCGAATGATCAGCTTCTTAATTCCCAATTTTGTTGCAATCCTGAGCCCGGCATGGAGCCCTTCATACTTTGCTGTATTGTTGGTGGCTTCTTCCCGGGAAAAGTGCATCTAGGCAACGTACTTCAAGTGCTCCCCGGAGGGGCAACAAGAAGCACGCTAGCCCCTGCACCTTTTAGGCAAAAAGCACCATCAAAATACATAATCCATTCTTGGGGTGATTCCTTGCCGGGCAGAGCTGTCTTTGTCCTTTCCTCGTCAGGGGTTGGCGTCCTTTCTGCAATAAACTCTGCCAAAGCCCTACTCTGAATAGTTGAAGTGCTCTCGAACTTCAAATCAAAGCTGGATAACTCCAAAGCAATTCCACTATTCTGCCAGTTGCCTCTGGGTTTCGGAGTATCCTTTGCAGCGGGAAACGAGTGACAACCGTGATCTCATGGGCTTGGAAGTAGTGGCGCGGTTTCCTTGAGGCCATAATGAGACCAAAGATCAACTTTTGCACGCCGGAGTACCTTGATCTAGCCCCCTGTAACAAGGAGCTGATGAAGTACACTGGGCGCTGCACCACATTCTTCCTTGTCATGTCCTTGGGGTTGCTCTCGTTGCCGTGCTCATTGCTGTCCTGATCCTTTTCTGACTCTGCCGTAATTTGGCCACTTTCTGCCTCATCCACCTCTCGCTATGCTACCAAGGCCGCACTAACCACTTGGTTGGTTGCCTCCAAGTAAAGAAATAATGGCTCTTGGGGTTTGGGTGCAACCAAGGTAGGCACAAACAATAGGTAGGCTTTCAATTCCTGCAAAGCTGCATCTGCTTCCGGGGTCCACTTCATAGGCCCCGCCTTCTTTAAAACCTTGAAGAATGACAGGGCACGCTCGGCAGACTTGGAGATGAATCTGCTCACCATGGCAACGCATCCCGTCAAGCGCCTCACATCCTTAACTGTCCTTGGCACTTGGATCTGCTCAATGGACTTGATCTTGTTGGGGTTGGCTTCGATCCCCCGATGGGACAGGAAGAACCCAGGTAGCTTGCCGGAGGGAACACCAAATACACACTTCTCCGGGTTAAGCTTCAGATTGATCTTGCGCAGATTGGCGAATGTCTCTTCCAAATCCTAGATAAGGGTGGCCTTATCATTGGTTTTGACCATGATATCATCCATATAGGCTTCTATATTTCTGTGCAATTGGGGCTCAAAACCGATCTGGACTACCCTTGCAAAAGTGGACCCGACACTCTTTAATCCGAACGGCATGCGGACAAAGCAGTACATACCACACGAAGTGATGAATGATGTCTTCTCTTCATATTCCTTGGACATGAAGATCTGATGATATCCTGAGTATGCATCCAGAAAGGAGAGCAAATCACATCCCGAAGTAGAATCCACGATCTAGTCGATGTGCGGCAAGGGAAACGGGTCCTTCAGGCAAGCTTTGTTGAGGTCCGTGAAATCAATGCAGAGCCTCCACTTCCCGCTAGCCTTCTGGAGCACTACTGGATTTGCCAAGCATGTAGGATGCAGTACTCCTCTGACCAAACCAGCTGCTTCTAACTTCTTGATCTCTTTGGCAATGAACCGTTCCCTCTCCAAGGCCTACTTTCGTACTTTCTGCTTGACGGGTGGGGCATGTGGGCAGACAGCAAGGTGGTCCTTAATTACCTCCCTAGGAACACTGGGGATATCAGATGGTTGCCAAGCAAACACATCGATATTCGCCCACAAGAAAGCAACGAGCGTGCTTTCCTATTTGTCATCAAGGGTGGCACTGATCGTGAAAGTACCATCAACGCCAGCTAGCCTTGCCGGGACCTTCTTCACTTGGGGTGCAGTAACCTTGGATCTCTTGCTGTTGGAACACTCCGGCACATCGTCAATGGGTGTCGTGCACTCGGAGGGGCACGCTTCCCGGACTCCTTGCCAGAGGTCCTACAATCCCTCTTCTTTCCTTTGCTTTCCTTGGTCGAAACTACTGCTGCCGCAGCCTCTACTGCGACTGCATCCTGATACATCTTATCCACACAGATAATTGCATCCTTATCATTTGATGGGATAGTGAGGACTCCCAATGGCCTAGGCATTTTCAGGGTATTGTAAGCATAGTGGGATGCTGCCATGAACTTCGCCACGGCTGGTCGTCCAAGAATCCCATTGTAGGGCAGGGGGAGATCAACCACATCAAACACAATCTTCTTAGTCCGATAGTTCGGTTCTCCCCCAAACGTCACCGGCAACGTGATCTTCCCCTTAGCATGAGTCCTGCCGGGGTTAACTCCTTGAAACGAGCCAATAGCCTCTAGCTCTTCTTCTCCTATCTGAAGCTTGCTAATAACTGCTAGGGAAATCAGATTCAATCCGTCCCCTCCGTGCACTAACATCTTTGTGACCTTGAGGTTGCGAATTGCTGGGGAGACCAACAATGGAAAACACCCCAGCGCAGTGATGCGATCAGGGTGATCTTCTTCGTCAAAGATGATGGGTGTGCGGGACCATTTGAGCGGTTTTTGGGCCTCTGGCGCTGGTTCCACAACATTGACCTATCGTGCCCATCGCTTGAGTTGGCGATGAGAGGAGTGCAAAGATGCACCACCATCAATGCATAGGGCGTCAGTGGCCTTCTGAAATTCCTGGTCACTAGTTTCCTCCTCACCCCCTTCATTACTCATATCATCAAAGATTTCCTTCTCTTGGCCCCTGGAGGGTTTTCCTTGGTTCCGAAATGGTTTGCCGAGGCGATTTGCTTCACCGCCTCGGCCCTTACCGCCAGCAGCATTCTGACCTTTTTCTTTATCACACTTATCATACTCCGCCCTCTGTTTCTTGACAACCTTCTCAACCTGATAACACTCCTGAAGGTCGTGGCCTTTGGTCCGGTGGATCTTGCAATACGACCCATCACCTTTCTCGACTTTTTCCACAGCAGCGGTTTCCCGGCAGGCAGTGCATGCGGAAGCTTCCTTGCCAGGTGCCTTGGCCTTCTTGCCGGTACTAGGTGTGCCCAATCCTTCTATAGTCGTCACTACCTTATCTCTTGGCTTCTTACTATGCTTCTTGCCCTTCCTCTGACTGGTTGATTCATCTTCATCCTCTGAATCAACATTAATGCAGTCTTCCTCTCCGGGAAACTTCCTTCCTTCTTCCATCCGGGCACACTTGTCCACCAGCGTATATAGTTCTTTCACAGTCTTGGGCAACCGGCGCACATTGGACTGGAAAGCTGCTATAACAGCTGCCGGATGGATATTTGGAATATTTCTATGAACTTTACTGAATCTTTGCAAATACTTACGGAGAGTTTCTCCTTCCTTCTGTTGGAGAAGCTGCAGGTCGCTGGGCCTACCGGGCTCTTGGTGGCCACTAGTGAAGGCACCGATGAACTCGTGGCACAGGTCTGCCCATCACGAAATGGAGTTCTCCGGCAAGTGCATCATCCATGACTTGAGGGCCAAAGGGAAGTAATTGGCGAACACCTTCTCATCTCTTCCCTCGGCAGCCTGAACAACGATGGTGTAGATTCTCAGAAACTCTGCCGGGTTCAGCCTCTCGTCGTACTTCTCAAGTATCTTTGGCTTGAACGTGCGAACGAACGGCCAACAGACTCGCCGTAGCTCTCGTGTAAAGGCAAGGCAGCCGACGTCGAAAGGTAGGCACCTGCCAACACCGAGCACAGGCTCATCGACATTGAGGCTGTCGCACCCGTTTGTCTGGCAGGGGTCGTTGCGGTGCGGTTCGGTGACAACACGCGCGTCTCCTTGCTACCTGTTGTCACACCCTAGCTAGTCATGCATTAGAGTGTTGCATCATGTTTACTCTTTCATCAGAAACTTGAAATGGGGATGACAGAACCCCCAGTCCCCTCTGAAACCAACTAGGGTTTACTAAAATAATTTTCAATGAACCTGAAATGCCCTTCTAAAATGCCCATCATTTTTGCCTTGGTTCAGAACCTCTGTCAAAAGTGGTGCACATTTTCCTAGGCCATCCTAGGGTTTTTGAATTAAGTCATAAGTATTTGAATTTGGGCATTTAAAATTATATAAAATATTTAAATGCTCAAATATCTCCAAACTAAAATGCTTCATGTTGGAAATAATCCAACTATGGACCAGGAGTAGTTTGGTGATTTTTGGAGTTGCCTAGGTATTTTATTTAATTCAACAAAGTTGCAGATATATTAAATAAAAACAGAAAACAGAAAAATAAATAAAAGGAGTAGACTTACCTGGACCTACCTGCCCAGCCCAGCCGGCCCAGCACTGTGCTGGCCCGTGCCAGCCAGCTGCTTCCCCTTGCCAGAGCAGGCAGGGAGGTGAGCATGGCGCGCCCGAGCTCGCCACGCACCACCCAGCCTCTCTGCATCGCCCTGGTCGCTGTTGCGCCGCGTGGATCGTCTTCTGGTCGTCGCCCCGACCTCGCCGACACCCCATTCACTCTCCCCCGGCTCTCCCTCGCTCTCTCCCCCGCCCGACCGAACACCACCGTCGCCGCCGTTCGCCATAGCCACCGTCTCCGACCACCCCTCGCTCCCCCGACCAGCTCAGAAGCTCCGCCACCACTCCCTCTTCCTCCCCACCGCTCCACAGCTCCCCGGAAGCCCTGCATCGCCGCCACGTCGCCGTTCCCCTCTTCGGGCTCCGACCACCGCCGCCGTCGAATTCGCCGTCTCCAGCGCGTCCCCGAGCCCGCTTCGACGCCCACTGCAACCGCGGTGAGCTACGCCACCGTTTCCCCCTCTCCTTCCCCTCGCTCCCTCACCGTAGCTTCCTCCCCACCACGGCCGAACCTCCGCCGTCGCCGAGCTCGCCGTCGACGCAGCTCCGGTGACCATTTGGTCACCCCGGCGAGTCCAACGGGTTCACAGAACCCCGTAGAGCATCCCTAGCGCCTCGCCTTGCTCGACTTCGAGCTCCAGCACCGTTCCCGTGCACGACCGAACCCCGGCGGCCGCAGCCGAGCTCGCCGCCGTCGACTCCGGCCACCCCGACCCCAACGGGCTCCGCCAAGAGCTGCGGGTTGTCCTCAGCTCCACTCCGGTGGCCTCCGCGATCCATTTGGTGGCCGAAACGACCAAAATCACTTCCGCCGCCGCGTCGGGCTCGCCGGCGACTAAACGCCGGCAGCCGACACTGACTTTGACCACGGGTGGGCCCTGGTTGACTCCCCTGAGTCAATGACAGGTGGGGCCCAGCCCTGTTAATTAAACAGGATTAGTTTTAATTAAGTTTTAATTAAAATAATCACCCTGACATGCGGGACCCACTGTCAGGTTTGACCTGGACCAGTTCCGTTGACCTGCTGACGTCAGGCTGACGCAGTAATTGAATTTCTGGATTTAAATTAAATCAGGAAATTCCAGAATATTATTTAAACTTCAAAAATTCATAACTTTTATTCTGTAACTCCAAATTGGACAAATTATATATGAAAAATGATCAGAAAAATCCAATCTATCCATCTGTACCATTTTCATGCATGATCAAACAAGTTAAGTTGATGTTTTAATCAGAACAAGAAAAGGCACTTTAAAAGGCCATATTTGAATTTGAAATCTGAATCTTTGATTCAAATTTGTTCAAACCCTTCTGGTTTTAGTTGCATTAGCCCAACACACTCATATTGCCATGTTTCATGCATGCATCATATTGTTGCATATTGTTTGGTGATGTTTGTGTATCGATGTCCTTTGCGACAGGATCTGTCCCCGAGGAGTACCGTGATTACCCTAACGAAGAACCGTATCCGTGCAACGAACCATCAGGCAAGCAACCAACCATTTGATCATATCAATACAATCCCATGTTCTCGCTCCTGCTCTCTTTTACTGCATTAAGACAACGCAATTCAAACTGCTGTGTGCTACGGTAGTTGAACCCATTACCTCTGCATGACCTGTCATTGCCACAGTAACTAGATGAAACCCACTAGCATGTGTAGGAGTTGATTGAGCCATATGTATGTGTTGTTCCTACCTTGCTATGCCTGCTATGCTTAGAGTCGTGTCAGGTCTGGTTCATCTGGGTGATGGGCTAGAGTGAAATGATTATGTCGGTAATGAGAGTGGTGTGGTGAACACGATTTGGTAAAGGTATCGATGAGAGGCCATGTAGGAGTACATAGTGGGTTGTTTCATTGAAGCCGACCTTATGCACTGAGATCTGTATGTGTGATTTAAGATACAGCTACTACCATGCATTGGGCCCTGAAATATGACCCCGCTCGACTTCTTATTCACCCTAGCTCTCTGTCCAGGAGTTGCAAGTAGTTTCTGGTGTTTGTAGCCTACTGGAGGCCGTGGACAGCGCTGACCGTAGGGGTGGGCTGTGATGCGGTAGGTACGTGGCACGGTGTACCGAATACCCGTTAGGTATCTCGGGAACCCTGTTCACATCGTTCGGGGCCGTATGGGAAACCTCGGCCGGACTCCCTGCGGATGGAACCTGAATAGGCGATAAACCTGGACTAGAGGCTTAAGTGTTTAGGTAGGTCGTGGTCTACACCCACGTCGGCTTTCGCTTGAAGTCTGCCGAGCACATGTCGTGTGCAGACGCTAAGTGGTGGAAACATGTATGAAGAAGTACACCCCTGCAGGGTTAACATGATCTATTCGAATAGCCGCGTCCGCGGTAAAGGACTACTTGGTTGCCTATACAGTTCATAGACAAGTAAATGGAAACTACTAAAAGCCTCAAGATAAGTGTGAGTGCCGAGGATGGCTCTTCCGTAGGAAGACGGAGGTGGATCCTCGGTAGTGTATTGAAGTGGTGAGTAGTGGACTCGTGTGCGCAAAATATTTCAAGTTGGAGTATCGTAGGATAGTCTAGCCAAGAGTCAAAGCTAGCTTGCTGCAATAACTCCACCAACCCTTCTTGATACTATGCATGTATGTAGGATCTGATGTAAGTCTTGCTGAGTACCTTTGTACTCATGTTGCTATAATCTACATTTTTTACAGAAGACGCTGCAACCCCTTCTGATGGGTTCTATGTAGACATTGACATCAACGAGTAGGCTAAAGACCTAGGTGGTGACCCTGAGCTTGTGATGGACCACGTACTATAGCTAGGCTTTCCAAGCCTCTTTTATTTTACTAGTTGTCTGTACCCAGACAAAGTACTTCCGCTGTTGGCTTGTATGACTGTATGATTTGTATGTTGGGTCGTGATACCCGTACCTGTGTGTATGATATGTATGGCTCCCTGAGCCTTAAATAAAGTACTTGTGTCATAGAGTCATGTTGTGATGCTTCGTTGTATTTGCACATATCGAGCATATTGTGTGTATGATTGAAATGCTTGGCATGTGTGGGATCTGACTATCTAGTTGTTTATCTTTAGTAGCCTCTCTTACCGGGAAATGTCTCCTAGTGTTACCGCTGAGCCATGGTAGCTTGCTACTGCTCTGGAACACTTAGGCTGGCCGGCATGTGTCCTTCTTCGTTCCTGTGTCTGTCCCTTCGGGGAAATGTCACGCTTTGAGTACCGGAGTCCTGTTAGCCCGCTACAGCCCGGTTTACCGGAGTCCTGCTAGCCCAGTGCTACAGCCCGGACCCACTTGCTGATGACCGACACGTTCGAAGCTGGGTCATGGATGCCTGTCCCTGTAAGTCTGTGCCACTTTGGGTTTACGACTAGTCATGTCAGCCCGGGCTCTTTATCATATGGATGCTAGCGACACTATCATATACGTGAGCCAAAAGGCGCAAACGGTCCCGGGAAAAGGTAAGACGACACCCGTGGGGATACCGTGCGTGAGGCCGCAAAGTGATATGAGGTGTTACCAGCTAGATCGATGTGACATCGAGTCGGGGTCCTGACAGCGTTGGCATCAGAGCCGGACTGCCTGTAGGTTCTCCAAGCCAAACTGGTCGATGTTGAGTCTAGAAATTCATTAGTTATATGTAGGGGAATTGTTTGTGGGATGGAACGTAAGGCTCTTTTTACTCCTCTATCTTATGACATTCTGATCTGAGTCAGTCCATTCTTCCACCGGGGGTTAAGGAATTAGGATCTGTTCTCTCTATCAGGATCACGAGTTACTAATCAGTAGTACCTTATAAGTTTGATGGATACAAGCCTAGTTCAGTTCTACTACCACGTTATGTTGCCATAATGGTTTCAGAACTTTGATATGATGATGTTGAGTGTGTACGAAATCCTTTGTCAAATGTCTCAAAATCCTTTTTGAGCATTTACAGCTGTTATGCTGCCGAAATTTTGCTAGAAATTCTAATGCCTTTGCATTATGATTATGCTTTCAGATGGCCACTCGCGACCTTAATCAAGTGGTTCGCCTGACTCGATGCCTAGATGTACCCGGCCATACTGCCAAGTTGGTCAGGGTAATGACTGAGGCTGGATACCGCTGGTATCCTGAGTACACGGTCGAAGAGCAATTCCGAGATTTTAATCAAAGCCAGTATCTCTGTACTGTCAGGATATTTCCATCTTATCCTGGATCTACCGAGCCTCTTCACTGTTCCTATGGACTCGGGGTTACTATTGAGATGGCTGTGCAGGACGCCGCCTACTCCATGATGACCATTATGCGAGTCAGATCTGGTCTATTTCGGGACTCTGATTTCTGGTATATGCCAGGATCACTTCCGGGAGCACAAGGGTATCTCCAGGCTATCTATGCTGACTCCACTCAGGAGGATTCACGGACTCGCACCACTGCTGAGATGCTCGAGGATAAGGACCGTGAAAATCGGGCCTTAAGGTTAGAGCTCTTCAATACCCGTGCTGACCACTGGGCCACTTTGACTCGGTTCGCACCGGCGGTGCAAGCTGGATTCTCAGATATGCGTGATCTCTATCCTGTGAGATCTGCTCTGCCAGACGTGATGGTTTGGCGTGATGTAGGAGGCATCACCCCACCTCGCGGTCCCCGCAGGCCACCGTTTGTTGGTCCAAGGCCTCATCCTAGCCCCTATGGTCCACAAGCTCCGCGAGACCGTCTGTTTCCGGATGATCATGTTGAGCTTCCAGGCTATGGAGGTGACTTTTACGAGGACTACTACGGATCGGTCTGAGTAGTAGGTAGTATCACTAGTTCGCACTAGCTGTGTCATCTATCGTCCCGCGTGACTCGTGGGATATGACCTAGTTGTACTCTTTCCGGAGGTGTAGAAAAATAATGTATAGGAGCTTGGAATGCCTCCGATGAGATGTAATCCTCTTTTCACCGTAATAGTACTTTGTTTGGTCTTGTACTAAACCTTGTATGGTGTGTATGACGATGGAATAAAAGAAGCAGTTTCTGTATCTACCATGTCATACGGATGATCATCTTGCATTCCAAGTTATTCCTTACCTTATGTATCCTATGTCGGAATTTTATCATTCTGACTAAATCATTGTCTTATTTACCTAGGATGGTCAACACGCGCGCTAACCCTGCTTCTCAAGAGCAGGCCGAAGGCAGTGAAGCCATGGAAATGAAATCCAAGTCGACAGACTTGTTTTTCTCGCATCTTTGATAGCCCTTAAATCTTCAGATATTAATATCATTTTGGGTATGGACTGGATGTCAGCTCATCAAGCCAAATTTGATTGCTTCTCTAGGACTGTTCAACTCACCCATCCTTCGGGGAAGATAGTCAATGTCTTGACCCGAATAGCCAAGCGACAAAAATAATCTCTTAACGCCAGCCCCTTGCCAGACCTTGAGGATGTTCCGGTAGTCCGTGACTTTCCGGATGTCTTTCCAGAGGAATTGCCAGGTGTTCCACCTGACAGGGATGTTGAGTTCGTAATCGACCTCATCCCCGGAACCGTTCCGATTGCTAGAAGACCTTATAAGATGGCACCCCTAGAACTAGCCGAGCTTAAGAAACAACTCGATGAATCCTTGAAAAAGGGTTTCATCCGCCCTAGTTCATCTCCGTGGGCTTGCCCCGTCCTATTCGTCAAGAAGAAGGATGGTACGGACCGAATGGTTGTAGATTACCGACCTGTCAACTTGGTCACAATCAAGAACAAATACCCGCTTCCCAGGATCAACGATCTGTATGATCAGCTCGCTGGATCCTCAGTCTTCTCCAAGATGGATTTGAGGTTGGGATACCATCAAATCAAAATCAGAAACGGGGACATTCCTAAAACGGCCTTTGTTACTCGTTATGGCCAATACGAGTACACCGTCATGTCCTTCGGTTTAACCAACGCTCCAGCCACCTTTTCTCGGTTAATGAACTCAATCTTCATGGAGTATTTGGACAAATTCGTCGTAGTTTATCTCGATGATATACTCATCTACTCCAAGAACGAGGAAGAACATGCCGAACATTTAAGGCTAGTGTTGAAGAAACTTCGAGAGCATCGCCTTTATGCCAAATTTTCTAAATGTGAATTCTGGTTATCAGAAGTGACCTATCTGGGTCATGTAATATCTGGTAAAGGTATTGCTGTTAACCCTGAGCGAGTTCAAGCCGTCCTTGATTGGACTCCACCCGAATCGGTCAAGCAAGTTCGGAGTTTTCTAGGCTTAGCGAGCTATTGCCGTCGCTTTGTCGAGAACTTCTCCAAAGTTGCTAAACCTCTAACCGAACTCCTCAAGAAAGATAAGAAGTTCGAATGGACTCCACAATGTGAGCACAGCTTTCAGGAACTGAAAAGACGCCTGACTTCTGCTCCCGTACTGGTACCGCCAGACTTCTCCAAGGACTTCGTTATCTACTGCGACGCCTCGCGACAAGGACTAGGTTGCATTCTCATGCAAGATCGACACGTAATTGCTTACGCTTCACGGCAATTGCACCCACATGAGGAAAATTATCCTACTCATGATCTAGAGCTTGCAGCCGTAGTCTATGCACTTAAGACCTGGCGACATTACCTCCTCGGTAATCGTTGCGAAATATTCACTGATCACCAAAGCCTGAAGTACATCTTCACCCAACCGGATCTGAATCTCAGGCAAAGACGTTGGGTTGAATTGATCACAGACTTCGACTTAGGAATAACCTATACCCCAGGGAAAGCCAACGTCATGGCTGATGCGCTAAGTCATAAATCCTATTGTAACAACCTGATGTTACAACAAAGTCAACCGCTTCTCCATGAGGAATTTCGGAAGCTTAACCTTCACATTGTACCTCAAGGTTTTCTTTCCACCTTGGTAGCAAAACCTACTCTTACAGATCAAATTATCGCTGCCCAAAGCGAGATAAGGGAATATCTGAAATCAAAGAGAACATTGCTAGCGGAGGTGCTAGTTGTTTCTCCACAAATGATCATGGTGTTGTGTACTTTGAGAACCGTCTAGTGGTTCCCAAGAACCAGCATCTACGGCAGTTGATCCTTAAGGAGGCTCATGAATCTCCTCTCACCATTCATCCCGGTAGTACTAAGATGTATCAGGACCTACGCCAGAGGTTCTGGTGGACTAGGATGAAGAGAGAAATTGCTCAGTTTATTGCAAATTGCGACGTCTGTCGTCGTGTAAAAGCAGAGCATCAACGGCCTACTGGCACCCTTCAACCCTTAGCTATTCCTGAATGGAAATGGGATAAAATTAGTATGGATTTCATTACCGGTTTTCCCAGGACCAAGAGAGGGAATAATGCTATCTTCGTCGTGGTCGATCGTCTTTCCAAAGTAGCTCATTTCTTACCTGTTCGTGAGAGTATAACCGCTAGTCAGCTGGCAGACTTATACATCTCCCAAATAGTGTCTCTCCATGGTGTTCCTTTGGAAATCAATTCGGATCGAGGAAGTCTTTTCACCTCTCGATTTTGGGAAAGTTTCCAAAATGCTATGGGAACCCGTCTCTCCTTTAGTACCGCTTTCCACCCTCAGTCGAGTGGTCAAGTGGAACGCGTCAATCAGATTCTAGAAGACATGCTCCGAGCCTCTGTTATCTCCTTCGGAATGAACTGGGAGAAGTGCCTTCCATTTGCCGAATTCGCTTACAACAACAGCTATCAATCTAGCTTGGGTAAAGCCCCTTTTGAAGTTCTCTATGGACGACGATGTCGAACACCCCTTAACTGGTCAGAGACCGGGGAAAGACAATTCTTTGGCCCGGACATGATTCAGGAAGCAGAAGATCAAGTTCGTATCGTTCGTGAAAAGTTGAAAACAGCCCAATCTCGCCAAAAGAGTCAATATGACCGAAAACATAGGGCTATGACTTTCGAGGTTGACGAGAAGGCTTATCTTCGGGTCACCCCTCTGAAGGGAACCCATCGTTTCGGTATCAAAGGCAAATTGGCTCCTCGTTACATTGGACCTTTTCGCATTCTTGCCAAACGAGCAGAAGTTGCCTACCAGTTGGAACTACCTCCGCACCTCTCCAGAGTTCACGATGTCTTCCACGTTTCTCAACTCAGGCGTTGCTTCTCGGATCCTATCCGTGAAGTGGACCACGAAACGCTTGATCTCCAAGATGATCTTACATATCGAGAGTACCCCATTCGTATCCTCGATCAAGCCGAACGTACCACGCGACATCATAATATCAAGTTTCTCAAGGTTCAATGGTCGCACCATTCTGAGGATGAAGCAACTTGGGAAAGGGAGGATCGTCTTCGACTCGAGTATCCCGCCTTCTTCTCGGAGAAACCCAAATCTCGGGACGAGATTCTTTTGAGTGGGGGTGAGTTGTCACACCCTAGCTAGTCATGCATTAGAGTGTTGCATCATGTTTACTCTTTCATCAGAAACTTGAAATGGGGATGACAGAACCCCCAGTCCCCTCTGAAACCAACTAGGGTTTACTAAAATAATTTTCAATGAACCTGAAATGCCCTTCTAAAATGCCCATCATTTTTTCCTTGGTTTAGAACCTCTGTCAAAAGTGGTGCACATTTTCCTAGGCCATCCTAGGGTTTTTGAATTAAGTCATAAGTATTTGAATTTGGGCATTTAAAATTATATAAAATATTTAAATGCTCAAATATCTCCAAACTAAAATGTTTCATGTTGGAAATAATCCAACTATGGACCAGGAGTAGTTTGGTGATTTTTGGAGTTGCCTAGGTATTTTATTTAATTCAACAAAGTTGCAGATATATTAAATAAAAACAGAAAACAGAAAAATAAATAAAAGGAGTAGACTTACCTGGACCTACCTGCCCAGCCCAGCCGGCCCAGCACTGTGCTGGCCCGTGCCAGCCAGCTGCTTCCCCTTGCCAGAGCAGGCAGGGAGGTGAGCATGGCGCGCCCGAGCTCGCCACGCACCACCCAGCCTCTCTGCATTGCCCTGGTCGCCGTTGCGCCACGTGGATCGTCTTCTGGTCGTCGCCCCGACCTCGCCGACACCCCATTCACTCTCCCCCGGCTCTCCCTCGCTCTCTCCCCCGCCCGACCGAACACCACCGTCGCCGCCGTTCGCCATAGCCACCGTCTCCGACCACCCCTCGCTCCCCCGACCAGCTCAGAAGCTCCGCCACAACTCCCTCTTCCTCCCCACCGCTCCACAGCTCCCCGGAAGCCCTGCATCGCCGCCACGTCGCCGTTCCCCTCTTCGGGCTCCGACCACCGCCGCCGTCGAATTCGCCGTCTCCAGCGCGTCCCCGAGCCCGCTTCGACGCCCACTGCAACCGCGATGAGCTACGCCACCGTTTCCCCCTCTCCTTCCCCTCGCTCCCTCACCGTAGCTTCCTCCCCACCACGGCCGAACCTCCGCCGTCGCCGAGCTCGCCGTCGACGCAGCTCCGGTGACCATTTGGTCACCCCGGCGAGTCCAACGGGTTCACAGAACCCCGTAGAGCATCCCTAGCGCCTCGCCTTGCTCGACTTCGAGCTCCAGCACCGTTCCCGTGCACGACCGAACCCCGGCGGCCGCAGCCGAGCTCGCCGCCGTCGACTCCGGCCACCCCGACCCCAACGGGCTCCGCCAAGAGCTGCGGGTTGTCCTCAGCTCCACTCCGGTGGCCTCCGCGATCCATTTGGTGGCCGAAACGACCAAAATCACTTCCGCCGCCGCGTCGGGCTCGCCGGCGACTAAACGCCGGCAGCCGACACTGACTTTGACCACGGGTGGGCCCTGGTTGACTCCCCTGAGTCAATGACAGGTGGGGCCCAGCCCTGTTAATTAAACAGGATTAGTTTTAATTAAGTTTTAATTAAAATAATCACCCTGACATGCGGGACCCACTGTCAGGTTTGACCTGGACCAGTTCCGTTGACCTGCTGACGTCAGGCTGACGCAGTAATTGAATTTCTGGATTTAAATTAAATCAGGAAATTCCAGAATATTATTTAAACTTCAAAAATTCATAACTTTTATTCTGTAACTCCAAATTGGACAAATTATATATGAAAAATGATCAGAAAAATCCAATCTATCCATCTGTACCATTTTCATGCATGATCAAACAAGTTAAGTTGATGTTTTAATCAGAACAAGAAAAGGCACTTTAAAAGGCCATATTTGAATTTGAAATCTGAATCTTTGATTCAAATTTGTTCAAACCCTTCTGGTTTTAGTTGCATTAGCCCAACACACTCATATTGCCATGTTTCATGCATGCATCATATTGTTGCATATTGTTTGGTGATGTTTGTGTATCGATGTCCTTTGCGACAGGATCTGTCCCCGAGGAGTACCGTGATTACCCTAACGAAGAACCGTATCCGTGCAACGAACCATCAGGCAAGCAACCAACCATTTGATCATATCAATACAATCCCATGTTCTCGCTCCTGCTCTCTTTTACTGCATTAAGACAATGCAATTCAAACTGCTGTGTGCTACGGTAGTTGAACCCATTTCCTCTGCATGACCTGTCATTGCCACAGTAACTAGATGAAACCCACTAGCATGTGTAGGAGTTGATTGAGCCATATGTATGTGTTGTTCCTACCTTGCTATGCCTGCTATGCTTAGAGTCGTGTCAGGTCTGGTTCATCTGGGTGATGGGCTAGAGTGAAATGATTATGTCGGTAATGAGAGTGGTGTGGTGAACACGATTTGGTAAAGGTATCGATGAGAGGCCATGTAGGAGTACATGGTGGGTTGTTTCATTGAAGCCGACCTTAAGCACTGAGATCTGTATGTGTGATTTAAGATACAGCTACTACCATGCATTGGGCCCTGAAATATGACCCCGCTCGACTTCTTATTCACCCTAGCTCTCTGTCCAGGAGTTGCAAGTAGTTTCTGGTGTTTGTAGCCTACTGGAGGCCGTGGACAGCGCTGACCGTAGGGGTGGGCTGTGATGCGGTAGGTACGTGGCACGGTGTACCGAATACCCGTTAGGTATCTCGGGAACCCTGTTCACATCGTTCGGGGCCGTATGGGAAACCTCGGCCGGACTCCCTGCGGATGGAACCTAAATAGGCGATAAACCTGGACTAGAGGCTTAAGTGTTTAGGTAGGTCGTGGTCTACACCCACGTCGGCTTTCGCTTGAAGTCTGCCGAGCACATGTCGTGTGCAGACGCTAAGTGGTGGAAACATGTATGAAGAAGTACACCCCTGCAGGGTTAACATGATCTATTCGAATAGCCGCGTCCGCGGTAAAGGACTACTTGGTTGCCTATACAGTTCATAGACAAGTAAATGGAAACTACTAAAAGCCTCAAGATAAGTGTGAGTGCCGAGGATGGCTCTTCCGTAGGAAGACGGAGGTGGATCCTCGGTAGTGTATTGAAGTGGTGAGTAGTGGACTCGTGTGCGCAAAATATTTCAAGTTGGAGTATCGTAGGATAGTCTAGCCAAGAGTCAAAGCTAGCTTGCTGCAATAACTCCACCAACCCTTCTTGATACTATGCATGTATGTAGGATCTGATGTAAGTCTTGCTGAGTACCTTTGTACTCATGTTGCTATAATCTACATTTTTTTACAGAAGACGCTGCAACCCCTTCTGATGGGTTCTATGTAGACATTGACATCAACGAGTAGGCTAAAGACCTAGGTGGTGACCCTGAGCTTGTGATGGACCACGTACTATAGCTAGGCTTTCCAAGCCTCTTTTATTTTACTAGTTGTCTGTACCCAGACAAAGTACTTCCGCTGTTGGCTTGTATGACTGTATGATTTGTATGTTGGGTCGTGATACCCGTACCTGTGTGTATGATATGTATGGCTCCCTGAGCCTTAAATAAAGTACTTGTGTCATAGAGTCATGTTGTGATGCTTCGTTGTATTTGCACATATCGAGCATATTGTGTGTATGATTGAAATGCTTGGCATGTGTGGGATCTGACTATCTAGTTGTTTATCTTTAGTAGCCTCTCTTACCGGGAAATGTCTCCTAGTGTTACCGCTGAGCCATGGTAGCTTGCTACTGCTCTGGAACACTTAGGCTGGCCGGCATGTGTCCTTCTTCGTTCCTGTGTCTGTCCCTTCGGGGAAATGTCACGCTTTGAGTACCGGAGTCCTGTTAGCCCGCTACAGCCCGGTTTACCGGAGTCCTGCTAGCCCAGTGCTACAGCCCGGACCCACTTGCTGATGACCGACACGTTCGAAGCTGGGTCATGGATGCCTGTCCCTGTAAGTCTGTGCCACTTTGGGTTTACGACTAGTCATGTCAGCCCGGGCTCTTTATCATATGGATGCTAGCGACACTATCATATACGTGAGCCAAAAGGCGCAAACGGTCCCGGGAAAAGGTAAGACGACACCCGTGGGGATACCGTGCGTGAGGCCGCAAAGTGATATGAGGTGTTACCAGCTAGATCGATGTGACATCGAGTCGGGGTCCTGACACCTGTCTTCCGGGGTTACCCGTTGGCCTGGACGTGCTCGAGGGTTAGAAGAGGACATCGAGACATCGCCGTGGTCTTCATTCTACTGCGCACTCGTCGGGTGCCATGGCGGGGACTGAACTATGGGGATGGCCCCCTTCGTACGGCTAGTGGCGCGGGCGGTGGCTGTTTCTTGGGGAGGTTGCAGTGGGCAAGCTCGTAGAGAGCCCCCAGCTTCGGCGAAACCGAGCAGGCTTTGGATGGTGGCACGCCACTCATCCATCTTCTCAGCTGCTGGCGGGAACTTCAGTAATAGCTGAGCTCGTGCCATGGCTTCTATGGCCGTGCTTGGCATGGATGTCTATGACGTCGACCGCACCGTCGCCTGGCTCCGGATGGTGCCAGCGGCGGCGGCGGCGCGTCCGTGCTGCGGTGGGCCGACCACCGGGGCAGCGGGGTCGTGCGGCGGTAGTGCTCGAAGATCAGCGGCTCCGTTAAGCGCAGCGGCCTGGTTGGCTCGTCTAGGAGGAGGCGCATGCGCCATGGCCGCTCCCATGATGGGGGCGACCGGAGGGCGATGGCTTGCCCCGGACCGAGCGTCGTTGCTGCGACTGTGCTCGTCGGCGAAAGGAGGGGCGCAGACAGAGTGACCCCCTCGCCCGTACCTTGGAGAGCTCGACCGTCGAGACACTGCTGATGCTGTTCTCCTTCGGTAGCTCCGGCCCCCGTGTCGGCCGTGGGGGAGGTGGTAATGGCGCCACCTGCTCCAACCACGCCCCCAGCAGGGTTCACATCCTTGCACGCTCCCGTGTCCCCCGCGGCATTAGAGACCGCGGGCGGTGGAGCCTTTGAGTTGGATGGATGGGCCGAGGTGCCAGATTTCTTATTGGGCGCCATGGTCAATGGCGTTGTCGAGGATGAAGATGTCGATGAAGACGAGGCGCGGCATACACTTTCAGGTTCAGCCAAGCGCTCCCCCAACCTGGCGCGCCAAAGATGTCGTGGGATTTCCGCGGCCACCTATGGGATCGGGTGGCCCCTTGTTGGTTCGGCAGGGGGAAAGCGCATTGCGCAAAGAGCAGACCAGCATACGGCAGCGCGACAGAGAGCACACAAGAGATTTACCCAGGTTCGGGCCGCCACAAGGCGTAAAACTCTACTCCTGCTTTAGTGGATTGATGGATGAATGAATGTGGTGGTGCGTAGTATACTTGCCCGACATGGTTTGCCTCGTGGGCGCAGGAACTACGTGCGTGTGGTGGCTTGGGGTTGTCAATTTTCCAACCTTATAACCCCCCCTACGAGTGCCACGGGCCTCCCTTTATAGATTAAGGGGTTACCACAGTGGCAAAGTGGTCATTATCCACTGATATGATAGCGAACAGTGCTATCATACCTAACTCTGAGGGCTGACAGGATGCATTAAATGCGCCACCGAGTGTCACATCACTAGTCGCCCGGCAAGGCCTGCCGGGCAATCTCGCTAGCTGCACACCTGTTCTTTTGACACGTCACATGACGGGTGTCATATGTAGGCTTCTCTGTAGGAAATGGCTGCCACTTAATCATCTTGCGGCTTGACACTGCACTGATTGACGACGTGAGTCGTGCTTGAGTGGTTGGTGGGGTGGTTCTTCCCCTGCGAGCCCGGGCAGGTTCTTCCGGGGAGCCTCGGTTGCTTACTTCTGGTGGTGGCCTCGCCCCTTGCCAGGCTCGCCTGCCCGGCAAGGGAGGCCCTTCTCTTGCCGATATCTTGCTCCTTAGGCTCGATCTTGGTCCCTCTGAGCTGCATGTTGGTCCTTCAAATATCTTGGTTCTTCAATCTTTGACTTTAGCTGGTGCTTCAATCTTGATCTTGTGCCTATGCACAGTAGGTCAACAGACCCAGGGTTTGTTGCACCGACAAGGTGTTCTCTCAATTTCTAAGAATGATGGGTGGATCACCACCAATAACCATACTTACAGGTTTCGGTGCTACAAACCCTGGCGTATGTTGCCCGGACTGTACACAGGCACAAGGGCAAGGTTACAGCGACAAGACAAGACAAAGCTGGAGAGATAGTTCTTTGAGAAATCAAATGGTGGATCAAGAAGACCAAGACAAGACAAAGGAACAAGATATCACTAAGGAAAAACCTCCCTTGCCGGGCAGGCGAGCCTGGTTAGGTCGAGGCTTCACCAAAGACGAGTCCTAAGATTTCCCCGGCAGGCTTGCCGGGGCTGCCAAGGGCAAGTCACCCCGACAAGACTTCATCGCTCCACCGCACTGCGATGCAAGTCATTTATCAGTGCGGTGTCGGGTCCCCCAAGTGATTAAGTGGCTGTCATTTGGCATGTGGCATCCATTTGGGAAGAAGATTCACCATGCATGACACCCGTCCAGAGGTGTGTCATGTAGACAGACAAGAGGGTGGTTGAGCGGCGCGGCAGGTTTGTTGGGCTTCATCCTCAGCATGACACCTAGCAGTGCATTTAATGCACTTTGTCATGACTGCCAGAGTTAGGTATGATAGCACTGTTGCCTATCTAATCAATGTATAATGACTGATTTGCCACTATGGTAACCCCTTAGCCTATAAAAGGAGGGCCATGGCAACCTAGAATAGGATTCGGACCCTTGTACACTCATACACGCGTAGTTGTTCTCCCCAAGGCGACCTTGCCGGGCTTGAGCTCTGCTTGTTCGTCACGGTACTCCATCCAATCCACCAAAGCAGGAGTTAGGTTTCACGCTTCGCAAAGCCCGAACATGGGTAAAAAGCACCCGCGTCACCGTTGTCATGCTGCTCTATGGTCTCCACTCTTTGTGCAACGTGCCCCTCCCCCTTGCGGAACCACAAGGAGCCGATGACCCCATAGGCGATCGTGTTCTGCCATGACATCTTTGGCTCGCCAGGTAGGGGGAGGCATTTGCGTGAACCCAGATCGTAAACAGCGCGCCAGCCTTCATCATCTTCTTTTTGATCGATAGCTTCATCATCAATGGCACCGAAGAAAAAGTCCGGCGCAACAGCTCACCCTTCCACCTCAAAGGCCCCCTCGCATGCAGCCACTGATACCGTGGGAGTTGCGGTGGCGTCGGGGGACGCGGACGCCGCTGGGAATATGATCGGCGCAGGCGGCGCCGTCACCATTCCCCTTGCAGCCAAAGTGGGAGCAGGGAGCGCCGGAGGAGGACTGCATGAGCAGCATCCTATCAGCCATGCTCCACAAGACGTGGGTGAGGAGAATATTCAGTCTCTGCCTCTCCACCTCACTGGAGGATGCAGCCGCAACGATGCCGCCTGCTCTGGTGCAAATCACAACCCCCTAGCCGTCCCTACTACGAGCACAGCTACGAGGCACGGGCCTTCCCTAGGGTATTATAATCAAGACGAAGCACCAAATGGGGTCGTCGACCCTCAGGCACATCCTTGTCGTCATCACACCACCGTGGCGACTGGCTCACGATGACGAGAACACAACATCGCCACTACCGGTACCGTCAGAAGTCGGGCGACATCGCGACCGTCCATGCCAAGCACTTCTTCGGAAGCTATGGCGCGAGCCCAGCTCCTGCTGATATTCCTATCGGCGGCCAATCAACTGGATGAGTGGAGAGCCATAATCCAAAGTTTGATTGGTTTCGCTGAGGTGGGAGGATCACAACGGGCAGCCCCACCACGACACCCGCAAGCAGCAACAACGACCCGAGTCGTTGGCTGAGGCTGCAGCCAAAGGCACTCGACCAAGAGCCCGACGAGGTATCGATGGCTTCATCTGATCCTTGAGCCCGTTGAGATCAGCGATAGGTCCTGGAAGATAGGCGGAGGGAAAACGATGCATCAGCATAGAATGGCGCCGTGAATCCTGCCGCCAGTCTGACAAACGCAATGGCCCCAACATCGACGAACCCGCGCCCAGTGGAGGCGACTACCTGCCTTTCGAGGTTGGGTGCCCTGCCTTCACTCGCGAGCTACAACAAGTCCGTTGGCCATCTGCCCGTATGTTAGAGCCAGAGATACCAGAAAAATATGATGGAAGACTGAACCCGACAGAGTTCTTGACCATCTACACCATCGCCATTCAAGCCGCCGGAGGAAGAGATGAAAAGGTATTCGCCAACTACTTCCCTTTGGCACTCAAGACGAATGTGAGATCGTGTCTGATGCACTTGCTGGAGAACTCCATCTCGACTTGGGCTGACCTATGCAATGAGTTTGTTGGTGCCTTCATGGGTGGCCATCAAGAACCAGGGCAGCCCAGCAATTTGCAGCTCCTTCCACAAAAGGAAGGAGAGAGTTTGCGGAAGTACATACAGAGATTTAGCCGGGTGCATAGGAACATTCCAGATATCCACCCGGCAACTGTGATTGCTGTGTTCCAGTCCAGCATATGCAACCGTAGGATATGTTCCAAGATGAACATTCGGTTGCCCAAGACTGTGAATGAGCTTTACACCTTGGCAGATAAGTGTGCCCATACAGAGGAGGGGAGACGACTTGCCAAAGAAGAAGATGGCGTCAATGTTGACTCCGAAGATGACGATGATGCTGCCAACTAGAAGAAGAACAACAAGAAACGCACCAAGAAACACCAAGAGAAGGCGGTGCTGGCTGTCGTAGGATCCGACACTCCTAGTACCGGCAAGAAGGCCAAGACCGAAGCCCCCGGCAAGGAAGTTGCTACGTGCACTGTCTGCCGGGAAGCTGCGACGGCCGAGAAAGCTGGGAAGGCCGATGGACTGTATTGCAAGATACATCAGACCAAGGGCCATGATCTAGAGTGTCATCAAGTTGAGCAACTCGTCAATAAGTAGAAGGCTGAGTATGAGAAGCATGACAAGGAAAGAGACCAAGATGGTGTTGGCTGGAAAGGCCGAGGTGGCAGAGGAGGCCGTCCTGTCAAGGTCCCTCAGCACCAAGAGAAACCTACTAGAGGCCGAGAGAGGAGGGAATGTGATGAATAAAGTGATGAAGGGGAGGAAGAAGAAACCAGCAAGCAAGAGTTTCAGAAAGCCACTTGCGCCTTGTGCATTGACGAGGGCACATCCTTGCACTCCTCTCACCACCAGCTGAAACAGTGGGCATGTGAAGTTAATGTTGTGGAGCCAGCGGCAGATTCCCGGAAACCACTCAAGTGGTCTCACACGCCCATCATCTCTGACGAAGAGGATCACCCTGACCACACCATCGTGGTAGGGTTCTTGCCATTGTTGGATTTGACAACAATCCGTAACCTCAAGGTCACAAAGATGTTGGTTAACGGCGGGGTCGGGTAATATGATTTCTCCCAAGGTAATCAGCAAGCTACAGATATCAGATGAAGAGCTCAAGGTTACTGGCACATTCCAAGGGATCAACCCCAGCAGGAGTCGTCCAAAGGGGAAGATCACGCTACCGGTGACATTTGGAGGAGAATTGAACTATCAGACCAAGAGGATTGTGTTCGATGTGGTCGAGCTTCTATTGTCATACAATGGGATACTTGGACGACCTACCCTGGCAAAGTTCATGGCGGCATTCCACTATGCCTACAACACCCTGAAGATGCCAGGACCAATGGGCGTCATTTCTGTCGTGGTTTTGTCACGGTAGATGCCCTTGTGAAAGGACTTAGGTGTGGAGCCATCGCAACGTAGGTTAGCTTGAAGGGGTTGAACGAGACAAAAGAATCATGGTTTACCCAGGTTCGGCCCCTCACAATGACGTAAAAGCCTACTCCTACATTTGTTGACTATTGATTGAATATCGATTACAAGGGAGCAAAATCGCTTAACCTTGCTATCGATCAATTGTATCTTGAGTTAACCCGCCGTAGGGCCTCGGCTTTATATACACAGGTCGAGCCCCTAGGCTTACAAGAGTGCAAGTCGGATCACACAACGTGACCAACTCGGTTTGTAAGTAGCCTTGCCTTACCAGGCAAGTCACCATTGGGCGGCTCACACCTCCGGGTCTTGGGCCTTCAACAGGCCCGCCTCTTAAGCCGCCTCTAGTCTTCATGTCTCCTCAGGCCCATCTTAAGCCCTTTATTCTTGAGTTAACCATAGTGTAACTCGGCCCCTCCTGGGTGGGTCACACCACGGCGTTGTGTCCCTAGCATTAGGCCCCAGATTGATTTGAACTTGTTCATGTCAATCTTCACTGCTTCTGGTTGGCGAGTCTTCTTTCCAATACTTAACTTCGAACAAATTGTTGTAACCCGCCATGACGTCATGTGAGATAAATCTAGAAAAATCCTATGACATCACAATGGATCTTTTTACATTAATTGGTCGTCCGAGAATGAAGGCGCCTCCAGTGTTAAGATAATCATGATGTCTCCTCGATTTTTGCGCCTACCATTTCATTGTTTCACCTTTTCCCTTATATATAGGCACGGGGGTGGTTCCTTTTTCAATTTTAGCCCCTTCGCCTCCACTTCTTCTTCCTCCTTGCAATCTCCGCCACACAAGAGCTCTGCTGCTCCGGCCTTTCTTCACCAGCGACCTCGACAAAGGCCATTGCATCAACCTGACCGGACCAGATAACGGTGGCGCCCCCCCGCTCTTCTTCAACTTCATCAGGTACTCCTCCTTTTCTGCTTCAAATCCGCATTAGGTCATAGCAGTTCATGTAGTTCATTAGCATGTTCATCGTGGTTCTCTCAAGTTCATCCACTTTCTGCTTTAGAGAACTAGTTCAATCCAAAAACGAAGTAGACATGGGGCAGTAGCAGTTTTAGCCCCCATTTTGCATCTCATGTAGATCCCTTTTCTTCAGAATCCATGCACGGATTGCCACTTTTTCCATTACTATACCTTAGGTTTCAGAATTGTTCTTCATTTCTTGAACTGCCGTAGATCCAAAATTTTAGGCACAATCTGTGAAACTTGTTTGTTCCATACTTAGCGGAATTTCAACAATCTTGATTTCATAGACAACTGATCCACCAGTCTTTGTTCGGGCGGCTTAAACAACAACTTTTGTGACCCGCCAGAACCTGGCCGGCTTAATCAAAACTTATGACGTGCCAAGAAATCCAAAGTTTTGTATAACCCACCGACAATGCTTGCCAGCTTATACCTTCTCAATTTAACTTGTCATGTGCTTACAATCTGGTAAATGCTCCGTTCCATGGCTAGGGCGGCTCACAATCCCTTCAACGGCCCATAATGCATAACCTTTTAATTGTGTCGAGCTTATCATTGCTGAATTGTTGTATGATCATTCAGGCGTTTTATCATCATACATTAATCTGCCATACTTTTATTCTTAGGCCGTAACTTTTAACTCGCCATCATGACTAAGACTCCCACCTCCTGTGATTGGATTGCCTCCAAAGTCACGGAGAGCACACTCAACGATTTCGTGACCATGGGGGTTTGCCTCCTCAAGAGGTCATTCACTGGCGGGTTCCAGGCTCCGAATGTCCCCCTGAACCCCAAGAAGGGGCGATTGTAGTTTTCAGGGATTGTCTTCTCCATGGTTTCTCACCCCCCCGGGCCAAAAAATTCCGTTATGTTTTACATTTCTACAATCTTCATCCACAAGACATTGGCCCCAACTCTGTTTCCAACATATGCAACTTCCAAGTGTTCTACAAAGTGTACCTTGGGGAAGAACCCTCTGTTGATCTATTCAGAGACTATTTCTACATCAACCGTCAAACTGAGATGTCAGATGGGCCCATTCTTGAACTCTGAGGCGTTTCTATCCAAAGGCGAAGAGACATAGTTTTTCCTTCAGCCGCCCTGCCCAGTAACCCCAAAGACTGGAATTTCACCTAGTTCTACTACAAAGACACCTCCTCATCTGGAGAGAACCCCTTACCTGGTTTCTGCCCCTACCGGCTTACCACCACCGACCAGCTTCTAGGTCGTTTAACTGCTGCCAAACAAGCTCCCTTTGTTGCCACCTTTTCAAAGATAAGGGTCTTGCTCGCTAATGGCCTGACTGGAGTTGACCTGGTCCGCTGCTGGGTCGCCTGGAGGATTTTGCCATTGAGCCAATGTGGCGCCTTAACGTGTCATTATACTGGTGACCCAAAAGACCCATAGCGCTACAACCCAACTCGTCTGACTAATAAAGAGATCAATGAGATGGTCAAGACGCTGCTCGGCGAGTCTCTGGAAAGCTGCAACAAAGTGGGATTCAATCCCTTCTGCACACTTAACCTGGCTGCTTCCGTAAGTCATTAGATCAAACTTCATCATACTATCATCAATCTGTAACTTTCACCTTATTTAAATTCTGTTGTTCATTTGTATATAGGCCGACTCTCCATTCTGGAGAAAGAAACTTCAAGTGGCCGCCCCAGTCAAAAATACCAAAACAAAAGCTCATGGTCCGGGTCACCGCAAGAATCCATCAGCCGAAGAGATGCTCCATCTCGATGATGAGTCGAAGGTAGAACTTGACTCCCTTGGCTTTCTTTTCATGCAACTTATTGACGATGATTCCTCTTAGGAAGAGGCAGAGACCAGCCATGCAGACGCAACAGAGGTAACTATAATTTCCAACGGCTCATACCAAGAAAGAAAATTCAGGGGGTCATCCGATAGGTGAAATTTTCTCATCGTCCTGCCCACTTGGATCCCAACGTTCTTTTGAAGAAACAACAGCACGAGTCAAGGCACCCGACCTAGAGTGGCGGCTCTCATGACCTCGTCTCCGGCTTACCTAACACACATGCTCCTCGCAAGCATCGACATGAGGTGCTACATAACCCATACTCTCTTTATCCATTAGCCGGCCTCATACGTCAACCTCTTAATCCTTCCAACTCAAATTATCAAAAGACGCCTCCGCCATCCGACGACTCTTCTGGGACTCAGATGCCAACTTTTAAGATTGCCCATGGGTAAGTATTTCAGTTTGTTTATTAATGATTTCTAATGATATACTCATGAATTTTGTATCTTTGTCAGAGGAGTGGCAAAGGCAGGCAAGAAATAGAAGTTGGGCGGGTCTTCAAAGGATCCCAAAACTGCTGAACCAGAGGAGCTGTCCGCAGATATTTCTGAGGCCCTCACTCAAGAACCGGAACAACCTATTAATGACCCACCACCGTCAATCAATGCCACCATCCCTGAGCAAATGGATACCGAGTTTAACCCGACAGCCAGTCATGACCCACCGAGCCCTAAGTCGCCGACTCCTCCGAAGCCAGCTGAAGAGCTCCCTCTTGAAAAGGACTCTGATGACGTGACCATCACTGGGATGTGTCGGTGCAACAGACCCTGGGTCCATTGCCCAGACTATGCACAGGCATAAAAACAGAATTGAAGCATCAACTGGAGTTAGAGATTGAAGGACTAAGAGATTTGAGGAACCAACATGCAACTCAGAAGGATCAAGATCAAGTCAGAGGAGCAATATATCGGCAAGAGAAGGGCTTGCCGGGGGCAAAACCACGCCACCAACCACTCAAGCGTGAACCATGTCGTGAATCAGTGCGGTGTCAAGCCGCAAGGTGATTAAGTGGCATCCATTCTCTACATGGTGGCCGTTTCCTACAGAAGGAACATACATATGACACCCATCCTATGACGTGTCAATAGAACAAGCGCGGAGCTGGCGAGATAGCCCGGCAAACCTTGCCGGGCAACCAGTGATGTGACACTAAGCGGCGCATTTAATGCACCCTATCAGCCCGTAGAGTTAGGTATGATAGCACTATTAGCTATCATATCAGTGGATAATGACCACTTTGCCATTATGGTGACCCCTTAATCTATAAAAGGAGGCCCATGGCACCCGTAGGAGGGGTTGGAGAGTTGAGGAACCCGCACCCCATACGCGCGTAGTCGTCGCTACCATACGGCGACCCCTGCTGGGCAAGTGTACTGCATTGCATTATCCACATTCCACCATCAATCTACCAGAGCAGGGGTAGGGTTTTACACCTCACGGCGGCCTGAACCTGGGTAAATTGCTTGTGTGCTCTCTGTCGTGCTGCCGCGCGCTGGTCTGCTCTTTGTGCAACGCGACGCCCCCCTGCCGAACCAGCAAGGGACCTCCTGGTCCCATAGGTGGTCGTGGATATCCCGAGACATCTTTGGCGCGCTAGGTAGGGGGCTCTCTTGTGTGAACCTGAAAGTGTGCGCAGCGCGTCATCTTCATCACTATCTTCGTTTTCGACGGCGCCCTCGACCATGGCACCTAAGAAGAAGAAGTCCGGCCCTTCGGCCCATCCATCCACCTTGAAGGCTCCGCTGCCCGCAGCCTCGGGCGCTTCGGAGGATGCAGAGGCGAGCGAAGATGTCAACGCTACTCAGGGCGTGGTTGGAGCAGGTGGCACCATCGCCACTCCCCCTACGACCAACACGGGGGCTGGAGATGTCAGAGGAGAACTGCATCAACAATGCATCGGCAGTCGCGCTCTGCAAGGTGTGGGCGAGGGGGTCGCTCCGTCTGCGCCCTCTCCCCCCACTGACAGGCATAGCCGCAGCAACGACGCTCGGTCCCAGCACCACCACGGAGGCTATGGCGCGAGCTCAGTTGCTGCTAAGGTTTCCACCCACGGCCGACCAGATGGATGAATGGCGTGCCACCATCCAGAGCCTGCTCGGTCTCACTGAAGCTGGGGGCTCACGACGAGCCGACCCAGCATGACCTCCCCTAGCAACGGCAACCGCCCGTACTATGGGCCGAATGGAGGGGGCCGTCCCCATGGTGCAGTCCCCACCACGGTAGCCAACACAGGCGCAGCTGAATCAAGACCCCAATGACGTCTCGGTGTCCTCTTACAACCCTCGAGCATGTCCAGGACAACGTCGAGCCTTAGAGGATAGGCGACGGGGAGATGCACACGTCGACATAAATCGACGCCGCGATGACCTCCGCCAGACCGACAGGTGCGATGGCCTAGACATTGATGAACCTGCGCTCGGTGTTGGCGGGTACCTACCTTTTGAGGTTGGCTTCCCTGCCTTTACACGAGAGTTGCGGCAAGTCCATTGGCCATTAATTCACACCTTCAAGCCAGAGATACCTGAGAAGTATGATGGAAGGCTGAACCCGGCAAAGTTCCTCAGCATCTACACCATCGCTGTTCGAGCTGCCGTGGGAAGAGATGAGAAGGTGTTCGCCAACTACTTCCCGTTGGCCCTCAAGTCCAACGTGAGGTCTTGGCTGATGCACCTACCGGAGAACTCCATTTCGTCTTGGGCGGACCTATGCCACGAGTTCATCGGTGCCTTCACCGGTGGCCACCAAGAACCCGGCAGACCCAGCGACCTGCAACTTCTCCAACAGAAAGAAGGAGAAACTCTCCGTAAGTATTTATAGAGATTCAGTAAAGTCCATAGGAATATTCCAAATATCCATCTGGTAGCCATTATAGCAGCCTTCCAGTCCAATCTGTGCAACCGTCGCATTCGTTCTAAGATGAATGTGCGGTTGCCCAAGACTATGAAGGAGCTATACACACTGGTAGATAAGTGTGCTCAGATGGAGGAAGGAAGGAAGTTGCCCAGAGAGGAGGATTGCATCAACGTTGACTAAGAGGATGAATCAACTAGCTAGAGAAAGGGCAAGAAGCGCAATAAGAAGCAAAGGGATAAAGTAGTGATGACTGTAGAAGGTTCGGGCACACCTAGTACCGGTAAGAAGGCTAAGGCTGAGGCCCCCGGCAAGGAAGTTGCCGCTTGCATAGCCTGCCGGGAAGCCACTGCCGCTAAAAAAGCTGGGGAAGGTGATGGCCCGTACTGCAAGATCCACCAAACCAAGGGCCATGATCTTTAGGAAAGTTACTAAGTTGAGAAGCTTGTCAAGAAATAGAGGGCAGAATATGACAAGCGTGATAAGGAAAAATGTCAGAATGCCACTGGTGGAAAGGGCTGACGCGGTGAAGCAAATTGCCCCGGCAAGCCCTATCAGAACCAAGGAAAACCCGCCAGTGGTCAAGACAATGAAGTTTGTAATGATGGAAGTGATGAAGGGAATGAAGAATAAACCAGTGAGCAGGAATTTCAGAAGGCCACCGACGCCCTATGTGAAGATGGGGGTGCATATTTGCACACCGCCCACCGCCAGCTCAAGCGATGGGCACGAGAGATCAATGCTGTGGAGCCAGTGCCAGAGGCCCGGAAACCGCTCAAATGGTCTCGCACGACAATCATCTTTGATGAGGAGGATCACCCTAACCGCACCACCGCGGTAGGATGGTTGCCTTTGTTGGTCTCCCCGGCAATTCGCAACCTCAACGTCACAAAGATGTTAGTGGATGGCGGGGCCGGTCTGAATCTGATTTCCCTAGTAGTAATTAGCAAGCTTCAGATAGGAGAGGAAGAGCTAGAGGTTACTGACACGTTTCAAGGAGTTAGCCCCGACAGGAGCCATCCTAAAGGGAAGATTACATTGCCGGTGACGTTTGGGGAAGAACTAAACTACTGGACAAAGAAGGTTGTGTTTGACGTGGTTGATCTCCCCTGCCATACAATGGGATTCTAGGACGCCCGGCCCTAGCCAAGTTCATGGCAGCATCCCATTATGCTTATAGCACTCTGAAGATGCCTGGGCCACTAGGAGTCATCACTATTCCGTTAGATTAGAAGGATGAAATTATCTGCGTGGACAAGATGTACCGGGATGTAGTCGTAGCAGAGGTTGCGGCAGCAATGGTTCTCGCCAAGGAAAGAAAAGGGATTGTAGGACCTCCAGCAAGGAGTCCGGGAAGCGTGCCCCCTCCGAGTGCACAGCACCCGTTGATGACCTGTCAGAGTGTTCCAACAGCAAGAGAGCCAAGGTTGCTGCACCCCAAGTGAAGAAGGTCCCTGCAGGGCTGGCTCGCGTTGATGGTACTTTCACCATCAACGCCACCCTTGATGACAAATAGGAAAGCACGCTCATTGCCTTCCTGTTGGCGAATATCAATGTGTTTGCCTGGCAACCATTTGATATCCCCGGTGTTCCCAGGGAGGTAATCGAGCACCACCTTGCTGTCTGCCCACACGCCAAACCTGTCAAGCAGAAAGTCTGGAAGCAGGCCTTGGAGAGCTAGCAGTTCATTGCCGAGGAAATCAAGAAATTGGTGGCAACTGGTTTAGTCAGAGGAGTACTGCATCCAACATGGTTAGCAAATGCAGTGGTAGTCCGGAAGGTTAATGGGAAATGGAGGCTTTGCATTGACTTCACAGACCTCAACAAGGCTTGCCTGAATGACCCATTTCCCTTGCTGTGTATCGATTAGATTGTGGATTCCACCTCAGGGTGTGATTTGCTCTCCTTCCTGGACACGTACTCCGGATATCACCAGATCTTCATGTCGAAAGAAGATGAAGAGAAGACATCATTCATCACCCCATGTGGTACATACTGCTTTTTCCGCATGCCATTCGGACTAAATAGTGTTGGGTCCACTTTTGCAAGGGAAGTTCAAATTGGTTTTGAGCCACAATTACACAGAAACATAGAAGCTTATATGTATGGTATCATGGTCAAGACCAAGGATAAGACCACTCTTATCCAGGATTTGGAGGAGACATTTGCTAATCTGCATAAGATCAACTTGAAACTTAATCCGGAGAAGTGTGTGATTAGAGTTCCCTCCGGCAAGCTACTCGGTTTCTCCGTGTCCCATCGGGGGATCGAAGCTAACCCCGACAAGATCAATGCCATCGAGCAAATCCAAGCACCGAGGACAGTTAAGGATGTGAGACGCTTGATGGGATGCGTTGCCGCGCTAAGTAGATTCATTTCCAAGTCTGCCGAGCGTGCCCTGATGTTCTTCAAAATTTTGAACATGGCAGGGCCTATGAAGTGGACCCCAGAAGCTGATGCAGCTCTACAGGAGTTGAAGGCCTACCTATCATCTGTGCCTACCTTGGTTGCACCTAAACCACAAGAGCCGTCATTGCTGTACTTGGCACCAACCAACCAAGTGGTCAGTGCGGCCTTGGTAGCACATCGAGAAGTGGATGAGGCAGAAAGTGGAAAGATAACAACAGTCAGAAAAGGATCAGAGCAGCAGTGAGCACGACAACGAGAACAACCCCAGGGACGCAGAAAGGAGGAAGGGTGCCCAGTGTACTTCGTCAGCTCCTTGTTGCAGGAGGCTAGATCGAGGTACTCTGGCGTGCAAAAGTTGAATTTTGGTCTCATTATGGCCTCAAGGAAACTACGCCACTACTTCTAAGCCCATGAGATCACGGCTGTTACTTGTTTTCCATTGCAGAGGATACTTCGAAACCCTGAGGCTACCAGCAGAATAGTGGAGTGGGCTTTGGAGTTATCCAGCTTTGGTTTGAAGTTTGGGAGCACATCAACCATTTAGGGTAGGGCGCTGGCAGAGTTTATTGCAAAATGGACGCCAACCCCTGATGAGGAAGTGACAAAAACAGCTATCCCCGGCAAGGAATCACCCCAAGAATGGATTATGTGTTTTGATGGTGTTTTTCCCTATAGGGTGCAGGGGTTGGCATGCTTCTTGTTGCCCACTCCGGGGAGCACTTGAAGTATGTCGTCCAAATGCACTTTGCCCGGGAAGAAGCCACGAACAATACAACTGAGTATGAAGGGCTCCTTCCGGGCTCAGAATAGCAGCAGAATTGGGAATCAAGAAGTTGATCATACGAGGAGATTCGCAGCTTGAGGTGAGACAAGTCAACAAGGATTATCAAAGCCCAATGATGGAAGCATACGTCGAGGAAGTGAGGAGATTGGAGGAGCACTTTGACGGGTTGCAAACAGAGCATGTACCTGTCAGCGTTCTGGGAACGGGGGTCCCCAGACTTGCCTGCCTGCGGCCTGCGGCGTGGCTCAAAGGGGGGCCCAGCACGGCCCATCTTCACCAATACAAACTCAAGACCCTCGCGAGGGGCCAAGCCTCGCGGGGTGGACGACGCGAAGCCTCCTCAGGCACGGCCTCGTCAGGCTGGCTCATGAGGAGGCGGAGAGATCAAGGCAGGGTACCTCGCGAGGTGCCCGTGACGCAGGCCGTGACGACTTAGGGAGTCAGGCGGGTGCCAGCCCGCGTAGCATCCTCCTTTCCTCTTTGGTGCAAAGGGGGCAAGCGCAGCCGCGGAGTACCGAGGCATCAGGCAAAGGTTGCCATTTCGGTGCAACGAGACCAAAACCAGGAGGACTACAAGATGGAGGTCACCGTGGAGCCCAAGACGGCGTCATCACCAGAGCTTTGCGCACGCGAAGACTGCTTTTGTCAGGATAGCTGATACTTGTTGTCCCCTTTCAAATTAGCCCGCCATTGTTGGCTCCCTTCCCGCTCGATATTTGGGAAGAGGACCAGGGCCTCTATAAATAGGACCAGCCACCCACAGAGCAAGGGGGGGGGGTGACAGGAAGAAAGAGGCTCGTTAGAGAGGTTAGAAGTAGAGAGAGAGAGAGAGAGAGAGAGAGAGAGAGAGAGAGAGAGAAAGGTGGCTGAACTCCTCCCATCAGTTCATCACCCCAGCCAAAAACAGACCCTCGCGAGGCTGTTCTTCCTTGTATTGTTCGTCATCATCAGCCCAAGAGGCAATCCACACAACACACACTGGAGTAGGGTATTACACCACAACGGTGGCCCGAACCAGTATAAACCCTGTGTCCCTTGTGTTGTTCTCTTCATAGCTTTGATCCTAGCGTGGCGGAGGGGTGCAGGTAGGTAGGAGATGAAATCTCCGCGCGCACCCCAGTGTTCGAACCTCAAGGGTCTGCCGGAACCCAAAATCCGACATTTGGCGCGCCAGGTAGGGGTGCGCCGGAATTCCTCTTCCACCGCCCCGTTCTCCTCCGACCATCGCGCTCATGTCTGACGCACGTCGGGCCCGCGTGGAGCGCCGGGCCGCCCTTGCTTCCCGCGTCGCCCAGACAGCCCCTATAGGTGGGCGTCCTCCCCGTTCCCCGTCACCTGCCGTCAACGCCGCCACCGGCCCGGCAGGGGACGAGCAGCAGGCATCGTCTCAGCATCCATCCGTGCGCCAAGACGGCCGCACCGCAACTCCCTCGCTCGCCCCAGCTGGATCTTCGTCCCGCGCGCTCCGCGCACCCATGGAGGCTCGGGCTGCACTCATCGCGACGAACGAGCTCCTGCGCTACCGTCCCGTCGATGACGTCTACGAAGAATGGCTCAGCCGCGTCGCCGAGCTCATCCGCGCTGCAGGGGGTTCTTCCGCGCCATCCGTTCTGCTGCACCGCACCCCGCCCCGCGCGGGCGAAAAGGCTCCGACGGTGCCCCGGCCGCCTCCTCCTCAAGAAGATGCCATGGCTCCAAGGCGCGTGGCCCCTGGGCGGAACCCGCTCCGTCAAGTGCAAGCGCGGCAAGAACAGAGCTGCCAAGAAGTCCCTTGCCCGCCAGAAGCTGCCCGGGCGCTCCCTGCTCCAGCATGTCGCGACCATCCTCCTGCTCCGGCGCGTGGGGACATGCAAGACCAGACTCTCCATCATGCAAGGCCTCCCGTGGCCACAGCAGGCTGCCGCGCCTACACCACCGAGCTGCGCAGCGTCGCGTGGCCAGGCAAGTTCAAGCCGGACCTGCCTCCTCGCTACGTCGGCACGGCCGACCCTACGGAGTTCCTCCAGCTCTACGAGCTGGGCACCGAAGCTGCAAACGGACACGAGAAGGTCATGGCGAACTGGTTTCCCATGGCGCTCAAGGACGGGGCCCGCACCTGGCTCCTGAACCTGGCTCCAGGCACAATCTCCTCCTGGGAAGAGATGCGCACCCGCTTCATCGCCAACTTCCAAGGTACTCGCGACCGGCCACCCGCCGTGAGCGACATGCACCACATCAAGCAACAACCCGGGGAGACCCTACAGAAGTACATCCAGTGCTTCAACAACGCGCGCCTCAAGATTCCCAAGGTGACTGAAGAGGCCATCATCTCAGCCTTCTCCGACGGCGTGCACGACGTCAAGATGAAGGAGGAGCTGGCGATGCATGAAGACCTGTGCACTTCCTTGGAGCTGTTCAACTTGGTGAACAAGTGCGCCAGGGCTAAGGAAGGGCGTCTCTCCCTCCTCGAGCTGCCTGCCGCAGACCCAGAAGAGAAGAAGCTCAAGGCCAAGGAAGTGAAGCGCAAGGGGGCTGCCATGCTCGCGGCAAAACCAGACACCAAGCAGGGCAGAGATCAGCCCGAACCTCCCAAGGGCAGCCGGTACTGCGTGTACCACGACCTCCGCACCCACAACACCAGCGAATGCCAAGAACTCCGAGCCGTGCAAGAAGGAAGGATCGGCCGTCGCCCTGACCGCGGGGACCGGGGATACGGCCGAGGAGGAGGAAGGAACGCAGGGTGCTGGGAAGACCGTGGCCCGCGTCAGGGGTGGCGCGACCAACCTCGTGAGGATCGCTGGCAAGACCCACCTCGCGAGGGAGGCTAGAGGGATCAGCCTCGCGAGGATCGCCCGCAAGGCAACGCAGGCCTCCCACCGCTGCCGCCGCAGCCAAGGAGAAACGAGGACCACCACCAGGACGAGGAGGCTGGGGGCTTCCAGGAGCCGCACGCGATCGCCTGCATCCTGGGCGGAGCTCAAGCCCAAGCCTCTCAGCGCATCTTCAAGCAGTTCGCCCGCGAAGTGAACACAGTCCTCCCCAGGCTCGAAGCCACGCGCCCTCTCAGGTGGTCGGCGTGCGCCATCACTTTCAGCTCAGCAGATCAACTCAAGTGTGCGGCTACAGCCGGAGTCCTCCCGATGCTTTGTTCCCCAATCATCAGCAACATGGTGGTCACCAAGACCCTCATCGATGGCGGGGCAGGGCTCAACGTCCTGTCCATAGAGACATTCAACAACCTCCAAGTGCCCTACAGCCAGCTTCAGCCAACCAAGCCCTTCTCCGGTATCACCAACGGCTCCACGGTCCTGATTGGGCAGGTCCGCCTCCCTGTCACCTTCGGGGCACGCGACAACTACCACACTGAGCTCATCGACTTCGACGTCGCTCACATCCGCCTGCCGTACAATGCCATCCTTGGGTACCCAGCGCTGGCCAAGTTCATGGCCGTGACTCACCATGGCTACAACGTCCTCAAGATGCCAGGAAGCGGCGGGGTCATCACGGTGCCCTATGAAGAGAAGGACGCGGTGTGTTCCCTGGAGCGAACCTTTCAGGCCGCATCACTGGAAGACCCGGATCGCGGAAGCAGGAGGCTTCCCGAGGCCGCCCCCAAGAAGAAGAAAACGTCATCCAGCCTAGCCCCTCAGGAGGCAGGCCCCTCTGGGCCCGTGCCTGCCCAGGGGGAACCTCCTTCCATCGCATAGGAAAGCGCGCCCGGTGCCCTCCTCAGGCAGGGCTCGGGGGCTCTCCCTTGGAGGGCCACCGACCTAGCCAGGGTCATGAGGGAGGCGCTTGGGCACCACATGGAGGCGTGTTTCGAAGCACGTTTCCCTCAAGAAGGAGCAAGGCAAGGAGATCCAGACCCACAGGAGTTCGTCAGCAAGGCCATTCAGGAGCTACAGGAGTCCAGAGTCATGAGAGGCGCCCGCCGCCTACCAGCAGTGGTTCCCCATCCAGGCAAGGATGGCGAGCTGCGCGTCTGCGTCGACGTACCAGGGCTCAACCAAGTCACCTCCCTGGAGCGCCTCTGGCCCTCGCGAGTGGGGCGCTGCGGAGGTCCACCCCACAGCTACGTTCGCATGCCTTATGGCTTGCCGAGCACGGCTGACACACACCGGCGCCTCATGAGGGGCATCACGGAGGCACAAGAGGCCAGGTGCTCCGCAGCCCTGGCGGAGATGGAGATGGCCTGCGAGGAACCGCTAGCGCCCCCGGAGCCTCCCGAGGCCCCTGGGCCTGGGGGCTCATGAGGATCGGCTTCCGCAGCCCACCGAGCCGGCTACACCAACACCCCTTCGTCTTCAGCGTCATCAGGTGACATCTTTCAAGTTTCACTTCCACCTGGGAGCTCCCCCAGGGCTGCATTATTCCCAGGCCGCATGGGTCCATCCCTGCGGTGTGTATCCCTTTTATTTCGCGTCGTTAGCTTACCTTGTTGGGGGCGCCCCTCGGGCTGCATGATCCCCAAGCCGCTCGGGCCAGGCCCAGCGGCATGTACCCCATTTGCGTTCATTTCCGGTTACGCGTTAGAACCGCCATGCTTGATTATTTGATGCCGGTCTGCGGCGCCTCTTCTTCTCCATGTTGACCACTTGCACGTTAAAGGGGGGGTACCTGAGTATCACGACTCAGGGCTCTTACTGGCTCTCCAGCCCTCACCCTCTGGCCTTGACCACGGCATCGCGACCTGGCATACCAGCGACGGCTGAGACCAGCTCGAGGGCCGGGACCCGAGGACGTAGAGTGCAGGCATCTAACCAAACTTGCAGGGACACAACACAAGATAAGGCCCAGTGCCAAGCGCAACTCGCCTAGAGGTAGGGCCCCGTGAGTCCCGCGCTGGCTCACGGGTGCCCAGATACACCTCGCCAGGCCCTACCGTGCCAGCCACATGTCAGGGCGGGGCTGTACACGCTCCGGGGGATCCTCCCGGAGGGGGGCCCCCTCCCACGTACCAGTGGAAGCACCATGCTCCGTGCTGGCTGACGACACTGCCGAGGAGCGGCTATGCCCGTACACATACGGAAGCGCTATGCTCCGCGCTGGTGATAAACAACTGAGGGTGGCCTCCGGGCCGCATCAACCTCAGGGAGCCCAGAGCTCAGTGTCTAGCCTCATCGCAACGCCTCCCCTTAGGAGTGCCGCGCGAGGGGGCTGGGCACAGGGGCTGCACCTGGGTCACGCCCAGACGCATGCCGCCCAGCCAGGTCCCCACGGGCCTGGTTCGTCGTGCGCCTCTCCCCGAGCGGAGCCGAGGTATGAAGGCCGTTTGAGCGTCAAGGGGGACTCCTGAGCATCGCGACTCAGGAGCCTAACTGGTCATGTAGCCCCTCACTCCTTGGTCCCGTCCTGGTTTCCGGTCGGGGCTATTGCTGGGTGAGGTACGCGCGGGGCCGGGCTCTGCAGACGTAGAATGGTGGATCCACTCACATCACACCTCCCTACTTGATGTTCGTGCGTCAAGGGGGACTCCTGAGCATCGCGACTCAGGAGCCTAACTGGTCACGTAGCCCCTCACTCCATGGCCCCGTCCTGGTTTCCGGTCGGGACCATCGCTGGGTGAGGCACGCACGCGGCTGGGCTCTGCAGATGTAGAACGATAGATCCACCTACATCATGCCTCCCTACTTGCTGTTCGTGCACCAAGGGGGACTCCTGAGCATCGCGACTCAGGAGCCTAGCTTGTCACGTAGCCCCTCACTCCTTGGTCCCGTCCTGGTTTCCGGTCGGGGCTATTGCTGGGTGAGGTACGCGCAGGGCCGGGCCCTGCCGGCGTAGAACATAAGCAAGTAGGAAGGAAAAGCGCAAATTTCAAAGGAATTCGAAAGAAAATATTACAGTCCACACTGTTATCTGAATATCAGACGCAAGTTTAGACGCCTCCCCGAGGCATGATACATGTGCAGGAATTAAAAGCAGGACAGGAGCCATGATGGAGTCACTTGGCGGCGGGGGAGCAGCGCGGAGTGGGTTCGCCTCACGGAGCAGCGGGGTCGGTAGCGCCTCGCTCCGGCTTGGTGCTGAAGGCCCAGAACTTCCCCAGTAGAGCCTCTGCGCGACCCTTCACAGCCTCGGCAGCAGTCGCGGCATGCTCGCCGCTCACGGGCTCCAGCAGGCTGTCGAGGTTGAAACCGGGATCGCGAAGGTGGATGTGGGTGAGGACCCGCGTCAGTGCTGCAGAAGACAGAACAGGCGCCTCGGCCTCGGCTATGGGGCCAAGGCCAAGGGCGACATCTTCAAGAGCATGAACCAAAAGGGAAGCAGCTTGGCGGGGCCGTCCTCGGCACCGGCCAGCGAGCTCTCGAGGCCGCTGTCGTAAAGCGTCCTCAACAAGGAGCGAGCCTTTGCCTCCAGCTCCGTGAAGGCCGTGCGGTCTTCGGCAAGGACCAGGGCCTTGCCGTCCAGCTCGGCCTTCCTCGCCCCCAATTCCTGCTCCTGCGCGCCTAGGCGGTTGCAGCATTTCTTGAGCTTGGCCTCCCGGCCTTTGACGGCCGCCTCGTGAGCCTTCACGCCTTCTTCCTGCTCTTGGCGAAGGCGAACCTCTTTCGTGAGCTGATCCCGCAGGCCCTACAGCTTGTCCGCCAGTGCCTTGCAGCGACCACGGACGTCGACCACCTCTCCCAGGGCTGCATCGCGAGCAGCCTTCGCCTCAAGGACGGCCTGCTTCTCCTCGTCGCATGCCGTCGAGGCCTGGACCAGCGCCGCCCGAATCGAAGCGTCGGAGCGAACCCATCCAGAAGCCAGCTCCAAGCGCCCGGCCACCAGGCAAGGGTCGGCGCCGAGAAGATCCTGCCGCAGCCGGTCCAACTCAGCAACAATGTGGTCCAGAATGGCGGAAGGAGTCAGGGAGATAGCAGCCGGTGGAGTAGAAGGAGAAGGCGGCAGCACGGCCGCAGCATCCTGAGGCAGAGTCTGCCGCACCCCGACAGCTATAGCGGCGACGACAGGAGGGAGCACCTCGGGAGCCACTTGGGCCCTGGGGGCTGAGCTCACCCCAGCCGGCTCAGTCAGGCCTCGCGAGGACAACCGGGTGGGAGAAGCTTGTGCGTCGCGGTCACCTTCCTTCAGGGGCGCTGTCACGAACAGAACCTCAGGAGCCCCCTTTGACTTCTTTGCTGCAGGCACCAACCTATCCAAAGATGCGGACGTCAAGCCTCAGAAGCAGAGCAAGGGATAAAGACAAGAATCGAATGCTTACGGGTCGTTGCCAGTGAGCTCAAGGGGCCTCCGGCCAAATTTGAAGCCTGAAAGCCGGCTGGAAGGGTCAACCTCGGGAAGCTTGGAGGCGGAAGGTGCGTCTGCGGTTCGCCCCGGGGCCGGGGGAGACCCGCGGGAGATCAGCCCGGTCCTGTCCTTCTTCGGGATCGGGGGCGAGCTCCCTCCGTCCTGCTCGTTGTCATCTTCGTCGTCATCCTCGTCGTCATCGTTCGGAGAGAGGCGGAGAACGCGGGACCTGCGCCGGGGGAGGGGCGCCCTCGACTCTCCGTTAGTCGCCTCGGAGTCAGGCCCTTTTCCGCGCTCCCCTCCTTCTTCCTCTTCGCTGGAGTTGCCAGAGGGCACGTCCACCGGTCCCTTGGGAGCCTCCAGGGGCATGGGCCCTTCCCCGATGAAGACGGGCATGGACTTCACTACCCGCTCCCAGTCGTCGCGGAGGAACAAGGGCGTAGGGGCACCCTCCAACCTCGCCACGTTGCCCCCGACCAGAGATTGGAGAACCGCAGCCTGGTCTCCGTCGGCCCAGGCCGTGGGGCTCGGGCAGGGCCTCCACATTGGAAGCAAGTACTGTTGAAGCGGAGCCAGCTGGTGCTCCAAGAACTCCCTCAGCAGCGACGCGCCGGTCAGCTTCGCCGCCGCCATGTCGGTCGGCCTCAGATCCGCGTCCATCTTCTCCAACACCATCTTCGTGCGGGGATCCATGAGCTCCGTCCGACCCGAGTCGCTGGAGCTCGTGGGCTGCTCCGTGGGCAAGATCAGTCGAGGGTGGATGCGCCCAGCATCCACCAAGATCCACTTGCTCCTGAAGCCCTCAATCCTCTTCCCAGAGTTCGAGATGGCAATGGCGCCGCCGTACGCGATGAAGCTCGCGCACGCGGAAGCAGTCCCACGAGAGGTCCGGAGGTAGAAGTAGTGACGCAGCAAGGCCACCGAGGGCTGCACCCCAACATGTGCTTCGCAATAGTAAGCAAAGATTGCCAGGAGAAGGACGGAGTTGGGATGGAGATGCAGAGCCTGTAGCTTGTAATGGCGGAGGACAGAGAAGAAGAACTCGGAGAAGGGAGGCACCAGGCCAGCAACAATGGCACTTACGAAGAGCGGATAGAAGGTGCTCCTCTGACCCTCAGGGGTGGCGGAGCCGGGCTTGAACACCTTCGCCCCGTCAATGCCTCACACCGTCGCTATCCGGCGCAACCGGGCAAGGCCCGTCTCCGACACGTTCGGCGGGTCCAGGGCAGACGAGTACCAAGCTGCGGCCGGGGGCTGTCGAGGCGCCATGGCTTCCTAGGTTGCACGGTCAGAGCAGATCTGGAGATTTTGGAGGAAGGGAGGAGAAGCGCAAGAAAGGGGATCTGAGCAGCAACCGATGAAAGCAAGAAGAAGAGCCTAGGCGGACGCCACTCCGCTATCGACTCGCGCGGTTGCTAAGGTGCCCACGACCAGTCAACCGCCACGCGGCGCCCAAGGCCGCAGGCGGTCAGGGCCCACGGTGCTTCGCTCTTGCCCTTCCACCTCCCTGCACGACCAAGTCCGGGCGCGCCTTGGGCCCGGGGGCTACTATCGGCGTTCTGGGAACGGGGGTCCCCAGACATGCCTGCCTGCGGCCTGCGGCGTGGCTCAAAGGGGGGCCCAGCACGACCCATCTTCACCAATACAAACTCAAGACCCTCGCAAGGGGCCAAGCCTCGCGGGGCGGACGACGTGAAGCCTCCTCAGGCACGACCTCGTCAGGCTGGCTCACGAGGAGGCGGAGAGATCAAGGCGGGGTACCTCGCGAGGTGCCCGTAAAGCAAGCCATGACGACTTAGGGCGCCAGGCGAGTGCCAGCCCGCGCAGCGTCCTCCTTTCCTCTTTGGTGCAAAGGGGGCAAGCGCAGCCGCGGAGTACCGAGGCATCAGGCAAAGGTTGCCATTTCGGTGCAATGAGACCAAGACCAGGAGGACTACGAGACGGAGGTCACCGTGGAGCCCAAGACGGCGTCATCGCCAGAGCTTTGCGCAGGCGAAGACTGCTTTTGTCAGGATAGCTGATACTTGCTGTCCCCTTTCAAATTAGCCCGCCATTGTTGGCTCCCTTCCCGCTCGATATTTGGGAAGAGGACCAGGGCCTCTATAAATAGGACCAGCCACCCACAGAGCAAGGGGGAGGGGTGACAGGAAGAAAGAGGCTCGTTAGAGAGGTTAGAAGCAGAGAGAGAGAGAGAGAGAGAGAGAGAGAGAGAAAGGTGGCTGAACTCCTCCCATCAGTTCATCTCCCCAGCCAAGAACAGACCCTCGCGAGGCTATTCTTCCTTGTATTGTTCGTCATCATCAGCCCAGGCAATCCACACACCACACACTGGAGTAGGGTATTACACCACAGCGGTGGCCCGAACCAGTATAAACCCTGTGTCCCTTGTGTTGTTCTCTTCATAGCTTTGATCCTAGCATGGCAGAGGGGTGCAGGTAGGTAGGAGGTGAAATCTCTGCGCGCACCCCAGTGTTCGAACCTCAAGGGTCTGCCGAAACCCGAAATCCGACAGTACCCCGTGCAGAAAATAGCATAGCTGATCACCTATCAAAGTGTGTTGCGCAGAAGCTTCCTGTGGAACCAGGAACTTTTGTTCTCCGTCTCTATCAACCCTCCGTATCACCAACCACAATGGCCCGGAAAAGGAGAAAGTTGGACTATGGTAAGCCTCTCCTGATCGAGCCGTCCGCTCCCGGCAGGGACCCTGTCGGAAACAACTCCTCATAGCCTACCGAACCACCCCTCCATCCGGGCCAATGGACCCCGCGAACGAGATTGGTGCTCCCACAAACGAGGAGGTGCCGCTAGTCCTCGTTGCTGAGCACCAGTCTCTGACTTGGGCAAGGCACGTCGTCCGCTTCCTCCAAACTGGAGAGCTTGCAAACGACCAAGATGAAGCTGAGAAAGTAGCCCGTAGGGCCAGTATGTATCAGTTTGTCGATGACACTCTGTACAGAAGGAGGCCCAACGGCGTGAAATTGAAGTGTGTCCGTCAGGAAGATGGAAAGGAACTGCTGGCTCAGATTCACAGAGGAATGTGTGTCTCACACACTGGATCAAGGGCAATAGTTGGGAAAGCATTCCGACAAGGATTCTATTGGCCCACATCCCTCCAAGATGTGGTCGAGCTCGTCACAACATGTGAAGCCTGCCAGTTCCATTCCAAGAGAACACATTTGCCTGCCCAAGCCCTTCAGAAAATCCCTTTATCATGGCCATTTTCAGTCTGGGGGCTCGATATCCTCGTTCCCTTCCCCCGAGCAATCGGGGGCTTTGAATTCTTGTTCGTCGCTATCGACAATTTTACAAAGTGGCCAGAAGTGACTGTCGTGAGAAAGGTGACTACTCAGTCAGCTATCAAGTTCTTGACAGAATTGGTGTGTCGTTTTGGAGTTCCGGCAAGGATCATCACCGACAATGGCACCCAATTCACGAGCCACGCCTTCATGCAATATGTTCGTACCCTCGGATGCAAGATCTCGTTCGCGTGGCACACCCCCGGAGCAATGGACAAGCTGAGAGGGCGAACACTGATGTGTTGCGTGGACTCAAGACAAGAACTTTTGATACGCCGCAGAAGCATGACAGGCGGTGGATCGAGGAGCTGCCGGTAGTTCTCTGGTCCCTCAAAACGACACCTAATCGAGCTACCGGGCAGACTCCCTTCTCCCTGGTCTACGGGACAGAAGCAGTTATCCCCACGAAACTCATTTACAGTTCCCCTCGTGTGCTTGCCTATGATGAAATAATGCAAGATCAGCACCGGCATGACGATGCTGTGCTACTCGAGGAGAACCGTATCCGGGCTTCTATGTGTGTTGCACGCTACCAACAAGCCCTGCATCGCTATCATAACCGCAGGGTTCATGCCCAGTGTTTTGAGGAAGGTGACCTTGTCCTTAGGCGCGTTCAGTCCGCCAAGGGTACAAACAAGTTGTCACTAAAGTGGGAAGGCCCTTACCGGGTGGTACGGGTCACCAGACCTGGCGAACTCCGTCTAGAGACTGGAGATGGCACTTAGTTGCAAAACTCATGGAATATTGAGCATCTCCGCAAGTACTACCCGTAAGGTGCGAGGCTGTCGGGCACTGCCCGACAGCCACCCTTTTGTACAGACCTTTCCTTAGCTGCACGGAACCCCTTGTACAAAGCCGGGGCGATGACCCCATGCAAGAGAAAATAAAGAAGCGCTGTAGAGGGGGTCCCCAACTAAGATTGCATGCATGCATGAGCACACCAAGATCACTGCATAAGCATCTCATGAGCATTTGCATATGCACATAGATAGGATTGTATTATGCATTCGTTCTCATCTATATGAAGTTTCAGGTTCCGACCGTGAACTTGGCTTCGACAAAGGGTGAGAAGATTGCATGGCACGATGATCCCAGGCAAGGCCAAACAGATAAGTTTTATCTCTTGTCCATTAGTGTTCTATAAAGCTATAACTTTGCATGAGAAAACCTCGCCCCTCCTTTGAAACTTAGGTGTTCCCATTCATGAATCAAACGTTGCTTCGGTCAGGATGGTCGCTGTTGCCTTTGATTAAAAGGAGGAGCTGCTGGGGGCTGGCCCCTCTGTCTGTTCCCCGGCAGACGTAGCTCTCCAATAGACAAAAAGGGTGCTGGTAGGATATCCTGCCGGGGAAAACTCGATTTTTACATTAAAGAGGCATTCCACCTCTGCATTGACATACACATGCATGGGTTCCCGTCAGAGTTTATCTTTTTCATTCATATGCTGATACAAGTACAAGCATTACATAACTCACAGCTGGACTCGAGAGATTACATTATTTGAATTAAAATTTGGCGATTGCCTACAAGTTTAAGATTGAAAAAACATAAGTGCCCCATAATTCCCTCTTGTCATTTTCCCCTCCTTCAGGCACTACGACAGAAGGAGGAAAAGACGAGAAAAGGAGCGCCCAAGCGGGAGCCCACCCTGATCCCGTCAGAGCCTACCGGGGACGCTTGTCAGGACCAGGGGTGGCAAGGCTGCGAACGAGGAGCGCGGAGAACGGAGCGGCGCCTTCTGGTCGCCACCTCCAGAGCCGGCAAGAAGCCCCGGCATGAGAGACGGTGGAGTCATCCACCAAAGGTCAGCCGGAAGACTACTGGAGGCGAGAAGGCACCAAGGGAACATCCCTCCCTGGCTATCAGCTGAAGAGGCTTGTGACAACGGTGCCGGAGAGGGAGGGGGAGAACGGAAAGACGAGGCGGTAGGTCGACAGTCGGAGGCGAAGGCATCCACGCCATATTACTCTGACCTGACCACCTACCTCCCGCCTTCTTCGTCTTCCCTCGCTTTCTCCTCACCACAGCTGCTCCCGGGAAGCGCCAAGACTCCAGTCCGACGCCTCCAGCGGAGAAACAACAAGCCACCGGAGCGGCCGGGGGGCTTGAGGCGCGTCACGCACCACCTTGGCGGACAAGAAGGCGCGCCTCTCGTCGACAACAGCCTCAAGACCTCCGGGAGGGGCGATGCTAAGATTACCAGCAATCTCTAGCCTTGCCTCCTGGCTGAGCCTTGAAAAGATCAAGAGATTCGCCATGCCAAGGACCAGGCTCACTCCCCGAGCATCAGCACCAAAATAGGGCAATAATAGCCCCAAGAAGGAGCCTGGGGGCTGGCCCCGGCTCTTCTCGTCGGCATCACCGGCAGAAGCAGAAAACAAAGGAAGAAAAGGAGGAATGCGAAGGTGGATGACTCTGGCCTCCTCCGCCCCTCCCTTTTATAAGCCGGGTGGAGGAGGGCAGCTGCTCCATCAACGGGCGGCCACCGTCCTCCTCCACCAATTCAGGGCGGACCGGACCTCTCCAAGATGCTCCCCCATGCCACGCGCCTCCGTTACCTGCCGCACACGATGCATGCAGCATACGTGGCCATGGATAAGAGCGCGCAGTGGGAAGAGTAAATTGGCAGTTTCTACGCAGCGCATTGAAGTCATTCACGGGCCATTACTGGAGCGGCCGCACCACTATCGGCTTTACGCCATGCGGGGGAACCTGGAAATTGGCCCGAAATCAAGGCTAATGAAGCAGCAATGGAAATGTCAAGGGGCCAACCCCTTCAGCAACCCTGCATATGCACTTATTAGGCCCTACCCCGACGACGCACCGCAGCGCGTTCGGGGCAGGCCCGGGGTCTTCTATCGGTGCAACAGACCCTGGGTCCATTGCCCAGACTGTGTACAGGCACAAGAACAGAATTGAAGCATCAACTGGAGTCAGAGATTGAAGGACCAAGAGATTTGAAGAACCAACATGCAGCTCAGGGGGATCAAGATCTAGTCAGAGGAGCAGTATATCGGCAAGAGAAGGGCCTCCCTTGCCGGGCAGGCAAGCCCGGCAAGGGGCAGGGCCACCGCCAGAAGCAAGCAACCAAGGCGCCCCGACCAGGCCTGCCGGGGCTTGCGGGCTCGAAACCACCCCACCAACCACTCAAGCACGACCCATGTCATCATTCAATGTGGTGTGAAGCTGCATGGTGATTAAGTGGAAACCATTCGCCACATGGGGGCCGTTTCCTACAAAAGGAACATATAGATGACACATGTCCTACGACGTGTCAATAGAACAAGCGCGGAGCTGGCGAGATAGCCCGGCAAGCTTTGCCAAGCAACCAGTGATGTGACACTAAGTAGCGCATTTAATGCACCCTGTCAGCCCAGAGAGTTAGGTATGATAGCACTATTTGCTATCATATCAGCGGATAATGACCACTTTGCCATTGTGGTGACCCCTTAATCTATAAAAGGAGGCCCATGGCACCCGTAGGAGGGGTTGGAAAGTTGAGGAACCCGAACCCCATACGCGCCTAGTCGCCACTGCCATATGGCGACCCCTGCCGGGCAAGTGTACCGTGTTGCATTATCCACATTCCACCATCAATCAACCAAAGCAGGAGTAGGGTTTTACGCCTCACGGCAGCCCGAACCTGGGTAAATTGCTTGTGTGCTCTCAACCGTGCTACCTCGTGTTGGTATCCTCTTTGTGCAACGCGATGCCCCGCTGCCGAACTAGCAAGGGACCTCCTGGTCCCTTAGGTGGCCGTGGATATCCCGCAACAGGACAGCTCATATGGCTCTAGGGGCTTCCACTGTGCTAGCTAAGCATGGTACCAAGGAAGAATCTCCTTCCTTGGACAAAGGCAAGGCGAAGCTGGACCCGGAAATCTACTCCGCCCTCAGTGCCAGCGACATCCACGCAGGTTATCTGAACCTCCTTCATACTAGTCGTGACCTCGAAGCCGGCTTAGTGAACCTTATGAAGGAATGCTATGAGGTATGTTGCTAACCCCTTTCCGTATACATTCATATAGCCACCTGCTACCTCTTGAGCTTGTGTTGGTTTTTCCCTTGAAGAGGAAAGGGTGATGCGGCAAAGTAGAGTAAGTATTTCCCTCAGCTTTTGAGAACCAAGGTATCAATCTAGTAGGAGACAATGCAACAAGCCACCGAATACCTGCACAAACAAACACCAACTTGCACCCAAAGCGATAAAGGGGTTGTCAATCCTGTTGACACCCAATTTTGGCAGGTAAAGAACTTAATTAAGATGAACTCAAGTGGAGAAGTGGTCTACATGAAAAAGTTTCATACTGTCGATGTGAACATCTTTGAAGTTTGGGCCATCACTATCCGATCTCATCTCGAGGGCCGAAACTGTACTCGAAGTACTCAGATTTTGTATTCAGAGTATTATTCGGCCAATTAAGCCTCCAAGATGGCCTCATACGAAAAACCTTTCTATAGAATTATCTTTATCTCATCGAAATGGTCGATTTTGATTTAAAAATCATCACAATCTGAGTTTGTATGCAAAAGTTAGAGCCATCCTGTTAGAAGGGAGAGAGGGACTTGGTGGAATAATTCGTTGTATTACTTGAGCCTCGTGGGCATATATATAGGAGTACATGGTCAACTTGGAGTACAAGACAAGCCGGAACATATCCTAGTCTATCTCATATTTCCTAACTAAACATAATACTCAACATCCCCCCGCAGTCACAACGGTAGCGATGCAGACGGTGAGACTGGAGAAGAATCCAAAGGAAAGCCGACAGACACCCCCCACAGTCGTAATGGTCGATGCATCGCGGAAGTCGTGGCTGGAGTGGAAACTGATGAGTTTGATCAAGCAAAGCAGTAGCCCTTTGTGCTGATATCGATGTAGCCGAGAACGTAGCATGGTGTAGCTGTTGTTGAGGTAGTCGTGCAAGGGACACTGTGGTAGATATTGAGTCCGGGTGGCCGGTGTCGAGGTAGTCGTCGTGGACCGGGGAGAGGAGAGGCGGCGGCCTGAGGAGCCGGCGGCGGCTAGGTCAGAAGCGCGGCGACGGTGGTCGAAGTAGGCAAGGAAGAACCCGACAGCATGACGAAGACCAGTGCGGATGGTGACGTTCCTGCTCCAACAGAGGCGGCACGGTGCATATCACATGGAAGTCAACGCGCGTGGATGGCGGTGGACCGCGGGCCGCAGCATTACGGCCCGAAGGGGCGACGCACCGACGGCGGGCAGGTCGGGGCGACGGTGGGGAAGACCTCAGGGCGGTTGCAGGGATCGCGTGCCACGCTCGCTACAGCCCGACGGGGCGACTGAAAGTGCAACTATCCCTAGGTGGTTTTGGTAATTCATAACAACATATAGCTCATTGAGCTAATGCTATTCCAAGATGACTATTTCAGGAAAGCTCAATGATTGGCATGGCATGGATGTGAAAGTGGAACCCTCAAAATGCTAAGGACAAAGGATTGGCTCAAGCTCAAAAGCTCAAGACTCTTCATTTTATATTTTAGTGATCCAAGATCACATTGAGTCTTTAGGAAAAGCCAATACTATCAAGGAGGGATGAGGTGTTGCTTAATGAGCCTGTTGCTTCATGTGCTTAGTGATATGCTCCAAAACCCTCAACTACTTTCCCATATCCACATATGACCTAAACCCTAAGCCAAACTCGGTCCTACCGATTCTTTCTATCCGGCGCCACCGAGTTTCACTTGTCATAAGCCACTGCCAAACCCTAGCAATTCGGTTCTACCGATAGGGATCTCGGTCTCACCGAGATGGGATTGCAAACTCTCTGTTTCCCTTTCGTAACTTTTCGGTCTCACCGAAAGAGCGAATCGGTCCCACCGAGATTGCAATGTAAACTCTTTGTTTCCCTGTTGTAACTTTTCGGTCTCACCGAAAGAGCAAATCGGTCCCACCGAGTTTGCCTGACCAACTCTCTGGTTAGCTTATTACCAAACTAGGTCTCACCGAGTTTGTGTAATCGGTCTCACTGAGATTACGTTATGCCCAAACCCTAACCATATCGGTCCTACTGAGTTGCATGTCAGTCCCACCGAAAATCTCTAACGTTCACTAGGTTTACCTTTTCGGTCCGACCGAGTTTGTTGATTCGGTCCCACCGAGATTGGAAAACTGTGTGTAATGGTTGGATTTTGTGTGGAGGCTATATATACCCCTCCACCTCCTCTTCATTCGTGGAGAGAGCCATCAGAACACATACACAATTCCAACTCATATGTTCTGAGAGAGAACCACCTACTCATGTGTTGAGACCAAGATATTCCATTCCTACCATATGAATCTTGATCTCTAGCCTTCCCCAAGTTGCTTTCCACTCAAATCTTCTTTCCACAAAATCCAAATCCTATGAGAGAGAGTTGAGTGTTGGGGAGACTATCATTTGAAGCACAAGAGCAAGGAGTTCATCATCAACACAACATTTGTTAATTCTTGGAGAGTGGTGTCTCCTAGATTGGCTAGGTGTCACTTGGGAGCCTCCGACAAGATTGTGGAGTTGAACCAAGGAGTTTGTAAGGGCAAGGAGATCGCCTACTTCATGAAGATCTACCGCTAGTGAGGCAAGTCCTTCGTGGGCGATGGCCATGGTGGGATAGACAAGGTTGCTTCTTCGTGGACCCTTCGTGGGTGGTTGCTTCTTCGTGGACCCTTCGCGGGTGGAGCCCTCCGTGGACTCGCGCAACCATTACCCTTCGTGGGTGGAGCCCTCCGTGGACTCGCGCAACCGTTACCCTTCGTGGGTTGAAGTCTCCATCAACGTGGATGTAGGATAGCACCACCTATCCGAACCACGGGAAAAACATCCGTGTCTCCAATTGCGTTTGAATTCTCCAAACCCTTCCCTTTACATTCTTGCAAGTTGCATGCTTTACTTTCCGCTGCCAATATACTCTTTGCATGCTTGCTTGAATTGTGTGAGGATTGCTTGACTTGTCCTACAATAGCTCAAATCTGCCAAGAACTAAAATTGGGAAAAGGTTATGTTTTTATTTGGTCGAGTAGTCTAATCACCCCCCCTCTAGACATACTTTCGATCCTACAAGTGGTATCAGAGCTTTGGTCTCCATTTGCTTTGATCTCCATAGCTTTTTGTGGTCATAGCCTTGGTTTCACAACCTAGGAGAGTATGGCGTCTAGCAAGGGAAATTATCACCGTAGAGGTCCTTACTTTGATGGTACTAATTTTGCTAGTTGGAAGCATAAAATGAAAATGCATATTCTTGGACATAACCCCGCCGTTTGGGCTATTGTGTGTGTTGGTTTGCAAGGTGACTTCTTTGATGGGAAAGAACCAAACCATGAAGCTACCGCGGATGAGTTGAAGATGTTGCAATACAATGCTCAAGCTTGTGATATTCTCTTCAACGGATTGTGCCCCGAAGAATTCAACAAAATCAGCCGTCTTGAGAATGCAAAGGAAATTTGGGACACTTTGATTGATATGCACGAAGGTACCGACTCCGTTAAGGAATCCAAGTTGGATGTGCTTCAAAGTCAACTTGACAAGTTCAAAATGAAGGATGGTGAAGGTGTCGCTGAAATGTACTCTAGGCTTGCTCTCATCAGAAATGAGATTGCTGGCTTAGGAAGTGAAGATATGACCGATAGATTCATCATCAAGAAGATTCTAAGAGCCTTGGATGGAAAATATGATACCGTGTGCACATTGATCCAAATGATGCCCAATTACAAAGATCTCAAGCCAACGGAGGTGATTGGAAGAATTGTGGCTCATGAGATGTCACTTAAGGATAAAGAGGAACTTCACAACAAATCAAGTGGTGCCTACAAAGCCTCATGTGAAGCCCCTACATCATCAAGTGAGAAACAAAACTTCAATGAAGAATTGAGCTTAATGGTGAAGAACTTCAACAAGTTCTACAAGAGTAGAAGCAAAGATAGAAGCTTCAAGTCAAGGTCCTACAATGACAAAAGATCTTCTAGTCGAGAGCGAAACTGCTACAGTTGTGGAAGACCCGGACACTATTCCAATGAGTGTACGGCTCCCTACAAGAGAAGAGAAGATTCTCCAAAAAGAAGAAGCAAAGAATCACCACCAAGAGAGAGAAGGAGTAGATATGATCGTTATGAACGAAGATACTCACGGAGAAGCAAGGATTTGGAAAGGAAGGAAAAATCATCAAGGAGCTACACAAAACGAAGACATCAAGCTCATGTTGGTGAATGGGTATCCGGCTCTGACTCCGACAGCCACTCCGAGAGAAGTTATCACTCCGACTCCGAAGATACTCAAGATGAAGGTGTTGCCGGTCTAGCACTTGTGTCAACCAACTCCTACGACATATTTGACTCACCAATTGAAGGAATTGGAAGATGCTTCATGGCCAAAGGTCCTAAGGTAACACACCCCAAGTATGTTGATTTCAATAGTGATGAAGATGACTTGTTAGGTGATGATTTGCTTGTTGACAACTCTAGTGATGAATACTATGATGAAACGTCAATTAATCATGCTAATCAAGATAAAAACGAATGACAATGATAAGGAGAAGATTGAGGCTCTAACTAAAGAACTAAACACTCTTAAGTTAGCTCATGAAACTATCTTCGAAGATCATCGAGAACTTTTAAGAGCTCATGAGAAATTACGCTTTGAAAAGCTCAATCTTGAGCCAGAGCATGAGTTCTTAAAAGCAATCAATGATGATCTCCGCAAGAAAAGTTCTTCTTACATTGCCAAGCGTTTACTCTTATCCACTTACATGCCTCAAGTCAAGTCTAGTAACAAGAACAAGAAAGATTCTTCCTCTAGCAGTAACAATGATCATGCTAAATCCAATATTGTTGCTTCTAGTAGTTCTCTTGATTCCACTAATGATTCTCTTAGAAAAGTTACACTTGAGCAAGAAAATAGCTTATTTAAGGGAATTATAGAGAAAGGAGTGTACAAAAGCCTTGCCGGGAGTAAGCAATTCGAGGAAATTGTGCGCAAGCAAGGAATGCACCGGAAGAATCAAGGTGTTGGTTTTGAATGAAAGTTCAATGCCAATGAAGTTGAGTGGGAAGAATATCAATACCCCAAGACAAAGTTTGTTCCTCAACAAGAGAAGTATGATACTTCTTTCAAGGGGACACAAGCTCAAGATGATCTTCCACCACAAGACTACAAGCAAAAAGGCAAGGACAAGCTTCAAGAGGAAATTGATGCATTTGAAGAAGCTCCTAAGACCTTAGTCAAGTGGATTCCCAAGACTACTTCAAGTTCCACTTCATCAAGTACGACTACAACTCCAAGGATTCCCATCAAGATGGTGTGGATCCAAAAGAAGAAGAACTAGAGAGTTCTTGAGGGTGACTCCGCCAACATACTTCACTCTTATCATTTTGGCAAGAACAAGTGCAATCAACTTCCACATCTTGCACTAGTTCAAGGAGTCACAAACCCTCTTGTTGGTAAGACAAGGGACAAGGTAACCTAAAAGTTTTCATGGACATCATCTTGTGGGTGCATCACTCTATGTCTATGGATATCCTTGTTTGTTCCTTGTGGGACTAACCCATGTAGGTATTGAAAGTGCAATTCACTCAAATGGATAGCTCCAAGTGATCTACATCAACATTGAGCATCCACATCTTCAACATCTACATGAAGTCATCATCGACAAAACCCGAGGTTAGTTCATCCCTCTAAGGGGGGATATCACATCTAGGGGGAGCTTTACTCTAAGACTTGAGCTAAAGCAACTCTAAAGATGTGAACACAACAATGCTTTATGTAAAAGTGGTAACCCCACTTGAGCTTAAACGATGAGTATGACCTATGATCAAGTGTTCTCACTTGACTCCTAAGTCAATATACTCATATATAGATGACCTTGTCATCGCAAATTGCTTGATAGATGCTAGAATTGGTTGTGCATGCCTTGTCACATATTTCATTTGCCATCTTATTGTTTGAGCATGCTGGTTGCATATTTTACTCATTCAAGGACATCCACTTGTTGTTTTGATTGTTTGGTTTTATTTCCTTTTGCCAAGTGGATGGACAAGAATGCCTAAGAACCTCCTCTAGCTATCTATGCTTTTCTTGTCTCAAACTCTATTCATGCTACATCACAAAATTTGATCAAGTCAGATTCGAACCACTCTGTGTGAGGAGCGCTCGGAGTCCCCGATTCGTCATAGACTTCAACTTCCAAAACCTCTTTATGATTCTTGGTCTGACCGATACCCTACTTTCGGTCCTACCGAGATCATTAAGTTGATCTAGGTTTTCGATCTCGGTGCAACCGATTTGAACCATTCGGTCCCACCGAGTTGCAACAACTGTATACAGTTTTGCATCTCGGTGCCACCGAGTTGTTCCACTCGGTCACACCGACAGGGTCGGGCTATATATAGTCACGGGCAAAAATTTGGAAATTTCTCCGAACCCCTTCGCCCGCGTGATAGCCTGCTCTGCCAACTTGGTCTCCGGATCGTCTCCTCGCCGCTAGCCGCCTCTAGTCGCTGGTCTCCGTCGCCGTCAACGGAAATTCAACCCCGCCATTGCCGCCGTAGCGAGTCTCCGCCGAACTAGGGTATGGACTCGATCTTTGTGCTATTCCCCAATCCGATTCTTAGCACATTGTGATCATCATGATTCTTGCCACAATTGTTAAACTTCTATCCAGTCAATGAACTCGTAGATTAGGTTTAATTCGAAAATTTTAGGGTTAGGTTTCCGCCGAAACCATCTCGGACCCACCGAGTTGAAAAACTCGGTCCCACCGATTTGGCTTATGCCATTGCACAAGTGAGACTCGGTCTGACCGAGAATTACTTATCGGTGTGACCGATTTTGGAACTCTGTGAAACCCTAGCAGTCTCGGTGCCACCGAACTGTGACTCGGTCTGACCGAGTTCACTAGTTTAGGTGCCAAAACTGCTTCGGTATCACCGAGTTTAGAAATCGGTAGATCCGAGATGCTTTCAGTGGGAAACTAAAACTAAGTTTTTGAATTATTCTTTTGCAAAAATCTCTGCATTTTGTGATGCTTATCCACTCTATCTCATCTATAACCTATTCACAGGGGCAGCAGTCAGAGTTTGCATCATGTCAGACCAAAGTGATAGCCAGAACTTGTCAGAGCAGCAAGTGCAGATGAGTGAGGGTACTAGCCCCTCAAGTTCCTCAGATGATGGCAGAAGGAGCACCCCTAGCAATCTGCCTAAAGCTGCCACAAGACAGAGAAAGAAGAGAACCTCAGACTCAGAAGATGAGGATTATGTGGCAGAAGAGGAAGCAACTTCCAAGAGAGTTGAGCCAGCACAGGGCACAAAGCCAGGATTGAAAATCAAAAGTCCAGGAGGTAGGCAACCTATGCCAAAGGCCAGAGCCTCAACTCAGATTCCTGAAAAGCCTGCAACCATAGAGCCAGTTGCTGCTGAAGGAAAGAAAAGGAAGGAAAGGGTCAAGAAGACTGTAGCCAGAGTGCTTCGCAAGGCTTCCATCATGGAAGATGAGGAGGAAGAAGAAGAGGTAGCTGCACCAGCACCTAAGGCACCCAAGCTGATGGGTGATGCCATAAGAACAGGGGCAGCTGCTTCCAAGGCCAAGCCAGCTCCAAAGCCAAAGCCAAAGAGGAACACAAGAAGCATCCCAGCTACTGAGAAGAACAAGGCCCCAGTGCCTCAAGCTGTAGAAGAAGAAGAAGAGAATGTTCTTAGAAAGCTCAAGCCCAAGATCCCAGACCACAACGATGCTCATCCTGTGGCTGAGGATATGAAACTCAGGAGAGATTCAGGGCTCCGGAAGTGGAGAGAAGCAGACCCGTATGCTTCAAGGAGAAGGACTGCAGTTGACTATAGGTTTCACACCAAGGAGCAGCAAGACTTTTATGAGACAGTGCTGCTAGACAAGAAGCCAATTGTCTGTGATATGAGATGGGTTGATTGGCAATACATCAAGGACAACGAAGAGTAATACCCTGGAGTGCAGGACAGCTTCAAGGCATGTGGAGTAGAGGACTTTGTTGGGCAGAAGCTCACAAAGTGGAACAAGGAACTCATCATGCAGTTCTACTCCACAGCCCATTTCTATCCAGATGGCAGGATTGTATGGATGTCAGAGGGTACGAGGTACCAATCTACAGTTGCTGAATGGGCTCAGCTGATCAATGCCCCGGAAGAGCAGGAAGATGACTTGGATGTATATGCCAAGAAGAAGATGGACCACAACTCTATGTCCAACATGTACAAGGAAATTCCAAATGAAGCACTTGATACTTTCAAGTTTGGCTCAGTGCATTATCTTCTGTCAGGGCTGCCAACTATCAACTGGATCCTTAGGCACACCTTGTTGCCCAAGTCAGGTGATCACAAGATGATCAGAGGCCATGCGATCAATTTGCTTCATATATTTGATGTGCCACAGAAGTTCAAAGTGATGAGCCTCATGGTAGAGACCATTAAGAGGACAGCAGCTGATCAGAAGAGCAGCTGTGGATATGCCCCACAAATTCAGGAGTTAATCAACTCCAAGATGGGCACATGCATATAATTATTGGACAAGGAACACCTACCCATCCGTCCAGATTTTGAAGATAATCAAGTTGTCATGAATGAGAATGAACCATTATCTGCACAAGAACAAGCAAAGAAGGAGAAGGCAAGGAAGGAGAAAGCTGCCAAGATGCCAACTCAAGAGGAGGCATCTGAGTATTTCTTGAAAACCAAACAAGAGCAGCTTGGTTACTTGATTGCATCCACACTGCGGATTGAGCAAGGACTAGCCACCCTAACTCAGAACCAGGCAAGCTTAGATAGGATCATGGAACAAAAGTTCTATGACTTGGATGTCAAAGTGACAGAGATTCAGACTGCAGTGGAGCAGCTCCAGGATGACATGCAGGAGAGGAGAGGCAAGACTACAACTGTTGCCTTTGCCTCCGAGGTCGTCTGCAGTGCCAGTTGCTGACCCCAGAGCGACCACGTCTGCACCAGCTACAACCTCAGTTCCACCAGCTCCAGCGTCCACTTTAGCCTCTACTCCGACCACGTCTACAGAAGGCTTCGTCCTTGGAGTGCTCCGGACTCCACCACCACCTGAAGATCAAGCCTGAGTGTCGACTTAGCACTATGCATTTTCTAGGAACTTTTTGGTAACTTGTTGCCAAAGGGGGAGAAAATGTATAGATCATAGGCTTCGAGAGAGAGTGTTGCTTTTATTCTCTCTTGTTTTATTTGGTGGTTTTTCGAACTTTGTTTGCTTTTGTGTGAGATACTATGTCATTGCTCGTGAGACATTGATGATCATGTGTTTGATCATAAGCTACACTTAATGTTTGCTTAATATTATCATCTTATCTATCTTATGTGATCATTCACTATTCTTGGTGATGAGTGCATGTATTTCATTCTTATCATTTTAAGCGCTCCACCAAGATGTATGTGACATGGAAGAGTAACCCATGACTCTAACTCTTTGTGCATTTGCAGTCCAAAGCAAATTTTAAATATGCACAAATTTAGGGGGAGCTCTTACTTGTCACATACTTCTCAAAGCGACGATATATTACATGCTTATTATCATTTGTCGAAGCTTTGATCTATATGTTGTCATCAATTACCAAAAAAGGGGAGATTGAAAGTGCAACTATCCCTAGGTGGTTTTGGTAATTCATAACAACATATAGCTCACTGAGCTAATGCTATTCCAAGATGACTATTTCAGGAAAGCTCAATGATTGGCATGGCATGGATGTGAAAGTGGAACCCTCAAAATGCTAAGGACAAAGGATTGGCTCAAGCTCAAAAGCTCAAGACTCTTCATTTTATATTTTAGTGATCTAAGATCACATTGAGTCTTTAGGAAAAGCCAATACTATCAAGGAGGGATGAGGTGTTGCTTAATGAGCCTGTTGCTTCATGTGCTTAGTGATATGCTCCAAAACCCTCAACTACTTTCCCATATCCACATATGACCTAAACCCTAAGCCAAACTCGGTCCTACCGATTCTTTCTATCCGGCGCCACCGAGTTTCACTTGTCATAAGCCACTGCCAAACCCTAGCAATTCGGTTCTACCGATAGGGATCTCGGTCTCACCGAGATGGGATTGCAAACTCTCTGTTTCCCTTCTGTAACTTTTCGGTCTCACCGAAAGAGCGAATCGGTCCCACCGAGATTGCAATGTAAACTCTTTGTTTCCCTTTTGTAACTTTTCGGTCTCACCGAAAGAGCAAATCGGTCCCACCGAGTTTTCCTGACCAACTCTCTGGTTAGCTTATTACCAAAATCGGTCTCACTGAGTTTGTGTAATCAGTCTCACCGAGATTACGTTATGCCCAAACCCTAACCATATCGGTCCTACCGAGTTGCATGTCAGTCCCACCAAAAATCTCTAACGGTCACTAGGTTTACCTTTTCGGTCCGACCGAGTTTGTTGATTCGGTCCCACCGAGATTGGAAAACTGTGTGTAACGGTTGGATTTTGTGTGGAGGCTATATATACCCCTCCACCTCCTCTTCATTCATGGAGAGAGCCATCAGAACACATACACAATTCCAACTCATATGTTATGAGAGAGAACCACCTACTCATGTGTTGAGACCAAGATATTCCATTCCTACCATATGAATCTTGATCTCTAGCCTTCCCCAAGTTGCTTTCCACTCAAATCTTCTTTCCACAAAATCCAAATCCTATGACAGAGAGTTGAGTGTTGGGGAGACTATCATTTGAAGCACAAGAGCAAGGAGTTCATCATCAACACACCATTTGTTACTTCTTGGAGAGTGTTGTCTCCTAGATTGGCTAGGTGTCACTTGGGAGCCTCCGACAAGATTGTGGAGTCGAACCAAGGAGTTTGTAAGGGCAAGGAGATCGCCTACTTCGTGAAGATATACCGCTAGTGAGGCAAGTCCTTCGTGGGCGATGGCCATGGTGGGATAGACAAGGTTGCTTCTTCGTGGACCCTTCGTGGGTGGTTGCTTCTTCGTGGACCCTTGATGGGTGGAGCCCTCCGTGGACTCGAGCAACCATTACCCTTCGTGGGTGGAGCCCTCCGTGGATTCGCGCAACCGTTACCCTTTGTGGGTTGAAGTCTCCATCAACGTGGATGTAGGATAGCACCACCTATCCGAACCACGGGAAAAACATCCGTGTCTCCAATTGCATTTGAATTCTCCAAACCCTTCCCTTTACATTCTTGCAAGTTGCATGCTTTACTTTCCGCTGCCAATATACTCTTTGCATGCTTGCTTGAATTGTGTGATGATTGCTTGACTTGTCCTACAATAGCTAAAATCTGCCAAGAACTAAAATTGGGAAAAGGTTAAGTTTTTATTTGGTCAAGTAGTCTAATCACCCCCCCTCTAAACATACTTTCGATCCTACAGCGACGCAGCGGCAACGCGAGGGTCGGTGCATCCTCGCGGACGGCCTAGAGCGGACAGCCTCACTGCGGCGGTTAACCGCGGGCCGCGGCACTACGGCCCGAAGGGACGATGCAGCGGCAACGCGTGAGGTGGTGCAACCACAGGAACGGCCTCAGGGCGGCGGCGGGGATCACGTGCCGCGGCACTACGGCCCAAAGGGGCGACGTAGCGGTGGCGCGGATCGGTGCAGCCACGAAGAGAACCACGGAGCGGTGGCGCTGCGGTCCAAAAGGACAATGCAGCTGCAACCCGTTGCTCTATCGGTGAAGAGACGCGTTGTACTTGACGACGTCCGCGAAAATAAATCACATGCACTCGGGTGATCAATATGATTGCCGTGAAGATGAATTGTCTGCTAGGGGCCAGACTTGGCAGGAGCGGATGCAGATGCACAACCCTTAGGTGCAATCTCGGGTGCCAACACAAGCACCTACATGCAACAGGTCTGGCTAGGCACACGTTTCCATGCGGGATCCACGGGCGATCAAGGCTCAAGCCGATGTAGCACATGCACAGACGCGGGGCCACGCGGAGAATCAGCCAATGCCCAATGCTCGAGGAGGTAGCCAGAGTACATGTAGCGTGGGACGTAGGGCAATGCGAGCAACTGCCACGGCTGTGCGTTAAGTCCATGGTGCGACGGATCCAGCCGGAGACGATGAAGTAGACACGTGTTGAAGATGACGAATGACGGTGGGCGACGAAAACCGATCATAGAACGGAAAACCAAAAAGGTAGACGCCGATCAAAGCGACCGAGAGAGAGAGAGAGAGAGAGAGAGAGAGAGAGAGAGAGAGAGAGAGAGAGAAACCCGGATCAAATCATCATAAAAAGACTCTCTAGGGCAGCCAGTCGACACGACCGGCG